>NW_020884934.1:3199041-3293761 GCF_003945725.1 Corapipo altera | reverse complement strand
TCCTTAGTGTCAGTCTGCAGGGAGAACAGAGAGGAACTCCTTAGTGTGCACCGTGGGGCCTGGGCCCTGACTGTCCCTGCTGACCCGGGCTGCTGTTATGGGAAATGCCACTATGGGCTCTCCATGGAAACCTGAAACAGTTTATAATAATTTCACAGCATCTTCAGGTGAGTTTTGGGAAGGAAACCACATCAGGCAGCGGCAGGAAGAGAGAGGTTGGTGGGTGCAGCACAGAAAGGAGTGCACGGGCAGCTCTGTGGCTTGGAGAGGAGTTTTAAGAAGCCCCAGGTCACACAGCCCAGGTGTGTAAGGCCCACATGAGCTCCCCATCACCATTCTTCTCATGGCACTCCTGGGATTGCTTCCTTTACCCTTTGCTTTCCAGTGAAATCAATCCCACCAGGCAGGTATCTACTTCTATGTGTCTACTGCCCTCAAGGATCTTGGCTTTTCTATATGAAATGGCCCCACCAAGATCTGGCTTTGGTTGCTCTCCTGTTACACCCCCCGTGCTGTCTTAGGGAGAGGTGAACTGTCCTTTTGAGGTGTCTTTTTTTGGGATTAAGTTGGATTTACATATCTAAATTCTCATTGCAGATGGATACAGCCCTTAGGTACTTAAATATCACCAGATAGATTTATTTACTTTGTGCATATCTGTTTCTTTTCAGAATGGATTTATTGGTTTAAAAAACATGGCCTCAAACTGAGATCATACACCCTGTCACCCTTTATCACTGGGAAGCTTTAGGAAAGCCTCCCCTTCACCTGCATTTTGCTTCGGTGCTCCCATGTGTGAGGTGGGAATGGCTGTGTCTCCCTTAATGCACAAGGATGCTGAACACATCAAGTACTTCCCTTTCTTGTAAAGCTAATAAATAATTAAGCAGGGGCCTTAAAAAAAAAAAAGGTACTAATTCTGCAAATAAGAAACTGGACTCATTTATAGGAACTAGAAAGCTAATAATTTTATAGTTTCTTTTCCATGCAATTACTTTGGGAAAATGATACATTTGATTCTTTGTCTGTGTCATTTACCTAAGTAAATTACAACAGCTTCAGTCTTATCAGCATTGGAGGTTTTTACTGGCAGTCAAATGTATCTGAATTTATGGATTAATCTTAATATACTGCAGATGAGCAATTGCTCTCAATGTGCTAGTCAGGGTCTGCCCAAAATACTGCTCCCACAATTGGAGAAAATTGGGAAATCAGAAAACATTGTGAATGCTGATTCAAGCAGGAGGAGACAATAACATCTGTTCTCACTGTCAAGTGTCTTAAAACAGACAGTTGTTCCAACCACACTCAGTCGGATCCAAAATCCCTCAAAATCAATGGAAATATTCCCATCAACGTCAGCAGAATTCAGAGAGGTTTTTACCTTAGACTGGGCAGATGTCCTTTCAGGACTGAATTTTACATGATCACTGCAATCCAGTCTGTCTGTGTCCCAGGCCTGGAGACTCAAGAAGGAGATTCTTGGCCAAAATTCTCCAGTGTCCTCACTTTGCTCTCCTCTCTGGGACCACTGATGCTTTTACTTGATGACATGGTGCATCCTCCAGTGATTCCATGTTGGCAGCACTGCCAGACTTGGCTGCTTGAAACTTGTGCTTATGCAGCTTGCTCCTTAACCCTCCTTCCATGTAGCAACTAGGAAGTTGTACCACCTCCCTTGCCCTTTTATTTCTTGCCTCACTGTTGCTCTGTTTTAGGGTGCAACAGGTCACCTTGTTTTCCAAGGACAGTCACCTTACCCTGGTGTCTGTATTGTCTGTAAGGTGAAAGCAGCTGAGAGTAAGCCCTGGAACTTGTTTCTGACTTTTGTATCCTACTTAAACCACTGCAAAGAAGCCCAAAGATCTCATTAGAACAACTAGGCCTCTGTGTGCAGTTTGGGCATAAAGTGAGACATGAACTCAGAGCTGTCGTGGTCATGCCCTGCTGACTCCCCACAAGGGGACATCAGGGCAAGGGAGAAATCCTGAATTAACATATAGTTCTGATCTCTTTGCACTGTGCAGTTTGTACAGCCTTATTGTTAAATGAAACAGAGCAGTGTTGCAGCTCTTCATCAAACTGAATAAGCAGAACCTGCTATGAATATTGAAATGATCACAGCCAGCTAGGAGGATGCTTTCCTTGGTGCTTGTGCTGCTTCAGAGCATCAAGGACACTGAGAGATTATGGAGACGTAAAGCAGAGGATAAGAATCGGAGATACAAAGGAGAGAAGAGTCTGGTGAGAACTTTGTTTTTCTGAGTGTTCCAGTCAGGTAATTTGTGTGTGAATTCCCAGCAGGGGTTCCCAGGGACAGCTTTCTCCCCTGCCTTGCAGAGAGTGAGCACAATGTCACTGCCCAAACAAGCAATAATGTTTGAAAATGCTAGAGATAACAGACATAATGCATTTCTCTTAAGAATGTTAAGATATTTGAAATTTTTCCCTGCAATCATCTGCAATAAAGTCTATTTCCTATCACTTGGAAATGCCCTCAGAACAGGAGATATGTCATCTTATACTGCAAAAAATGGCAACCCTTCACCCTGCAAAATTGAATGGAGTAATGTTGTCCACATACTTGTTCCAATTCTTCCCTTGACTTCTTGGGGAGTGCTAGGGAGGAAATCCTAATTTCCTGGCTTCATGACACCTTTTATCTCTCTTTAAATTATGTCTTAAAAGCCAGATTTCTCTAGAAATGGAAATTAAGAGAAAGGGCACTTTATCCATTTCAAAATGCTATTCCCTGCCCACATACACGATACCTTTCCCTGCAGGTTACAAACCTACCCCTGCTCTGAAAGTTCCTCTTTCCTGTTATTTTCCTCATTCCACACAGAACATAATCAGAGGAATGAAGCACCGTTTTTGCCTTTGAGAGCAATCAGATGAACGATGTCAGCTGGGCAGCACTGTGACAGAGAATTGTCATTCAGTTCTAGAGGGGTTTGTCACAGAGGTGAGCACAACATTGGCTCAGGGGGCAAACGCGCTTGTGTTGAAACCAGTGAAAGGAATTCTGGCTTGGGGATGACGTTGCAGGGTTGAGATCAGCCCACACGTGCTGGGACAGATGCCCTGTGACACTGTGGTGGCTCACTTACTGTCATCATGCCATCAAGGAGCCCAGTCTCAGGTTTGGGGGGTGCCTGCAGACGCTCCATCGACCACTTCTCCACGACGGACGACACGTGTGGGTTGTCGATGTTGAGGAGCCGAAAGCCCGTCATGTTCACCCCACTGTACCTGTAGGGCTCCAGGTCTAGTGCAAAGAGGTCCTAAAAAAAACCAAATTCAACCATATCTAGCATTTTTAAAGCAAGATAGTACCACTAGTCCCAGTTTGTGTTTGATTTTCAATCTAAAGCACAAATATTTTTCTTTTTCCCCTATGAACACCCTCAAAGTCTACTCATGACACTTCACTTTCAAGCCTAACTAAACCAAAGCTGTGTGAAAATGGATGACAAACCACACATCTGCTTTTTGGAATGAAAAAAACCAGCTACCCCAAACAACACCGTATTTCAACCAACCTGCACAGCACCATGTAATTCTGACTTATAGCTCTGACAACCCAACATGAGGAATTAGCTGGCCAATGTCAAGCTTATTTCTCAGTTTGGGGAAGGAAAATTCCAAGAGATGTCGAGAGCAATACACTTCTGCTAATTATGAATCCCATTTTATTCCTGCCTTGGTGACTTGCTGCCAGGATGTCTGATGGATATATCAGCCATCAAAACAAACCATTTCCAGGAGAAGATACCACCAGCACTGCTTAGTGCTTGTTCTGATATATGCTCTCTACTATCTCCCACATATTGTTGGTGGTCACCATTTTATGGTAGATTCCTGTATTGTTTATGGTATAAAATTTTAAGTTCCACAGTAAATCCTAAATTTTCACATTTTCCTTGGTGCTAAAATGGCCTCAAAGAAAAGTACTTCAAGTTCCCAACAGCCAGAGCATCTCTTCTGACTAATAAACTGACTGTTGGATTCAAAACTTTTTTCACTTCCACATAAAATTTTATTTGGAAAGGAAATAAAGAATAAACAGAGGATTATACAGGCTGATATAATCCAACCCTCTAGGACTGTTCAAGCAATATCAGTTCTTTGCTGTCTCTCTAGTCTACAATGCAAGTGAACCTTAAGCATAAATTGAGTTATATTCATATGTAGCATGTAAGTAAAAATATAGAAAAAATGTGCTGAAAAAAGTATTTAGATTTATAGGTTTACTTTTACTTGAAAATTCCTGAGTCATTTTATATATTTGTGATTTTGTGTTTTGATAAGCAAATTAAACATTTTATTGATGACCTCAGCTCCATTGCAAAGCCATTGATTCATTATTTCATTTCACTCTGATCCACCTGTACTGATGGTTCCTCCTTAATCCCATTACTGCAATTAACTTTTACTGTCTTAAAATGTTAACCAGCCCCACAGATATGGCCAAACAAAATTGTGGGTCCTGATATTAATAAGAAGTATTAGAACTCGTTCTCCAGGGATTTCCTTGAATAATGGCAACAAAGAGCTCCTAGAAAAAGGGTGAAATTTTAGTTGTCTTTTCTGCAACAGGGAAAATTAACCCCTAAATCTTTAGTGTTTCTTACCAGTGTTGTAAAAAAGTAGTGATAGTATTCTGTCATCATTCCCATGGAGAGGATCTGTTGGAAGAGATTGAAAGGTGAATGTACTTTACTCTGAAATATTCCACTGCCTTTTGAAAAGTAAGAGTTAATCTGGAACAACACATCCCAGGTCAGGAAAACTTGATTACAGCAAACCCTATATTTTTCTTCGGGAGCCAAAAAATATCCTGTTGTATTTAAATTGTGTTTTTATCACCTCTGCTCAGGAAAGAGATTGAAGATTGCAAAGCTTCTAGGACAAGAAAAATTACTAGAGATAACGAGAAGCTGATTTTTTAAAAGTGAAATTCTTTAGTCTGCAGTTTAGAAGTGTTAAAAAGGAATTTACTAGCAGACAACACAATTTGTAAGGAAAAGTGCTTAGGTACAGGTTTTGTATTCTGGGATTTTGTGAAGAGAGGGAGGAATTATGAGCTGGGAAACTACTGAGGAATTCATTATCATGACAGTAACACGGACGAAGGTTAACTCTTATTCAGTCTTGATCACTCTAGTATATGTAATTGCTATTAATACTATTTTAGGACATTTTTAGCAGTACTTGAATAGCTGTTTGAAAGATAGGGGAAAATAGTGTGATTTGGCTCACCAAAATTCTCTTTCATGGCAAAAGCCTCTGAAAATCAGTTGAGTGATTTTGTATGGCATTTCTTCACATTAAAAAACAAAAATAAAAAAAAAAAAAAAAAAAAAAAAAAGAAAAGAAAAAGGAAGAAAGAAAGAACCTGAACTTTCTAAGCTGCAGTAGATAATAAAAACAGCTCGGTGTTCATCTCAAACAACCAATCCATTTCCAGCCACTAAAAGTCAAGCCAGAAGGCAAGTATTTTATTGAAATGCTCCACTGAATTTACACATCGAAATTGCCTTTTTTATTTCTTATTTTATTAATCCTCTTCTGTTTCTTAGAGTTATCATCTGTAGAAAGGAGCAATGCAGCAACCCTGGAGGCAGATGTTCCTGCCCTGTTTACACAGAGATATCGAAATGTGGGAGCATCCACGGAAACTTCTGTGTGCTGTGCTTCCCAGCTGACCTGGCTGGACTCGGTTCCACTCCCTGGAGCCATTGGATTTCTGTGTCTGTGGGAAGGAGGTGCCAATTGGATGGGATTTTTATGATCTTTGAGCTGAAACCATATTGAAATAGCCCAATTGCCTCATATGAGGCATAAAACAGCTGCTGGGTTAAACAAACGTAGTCTGAGCCCAGGTGATCCTCTCTTAGGCCTAAATTTATTTAGTTTGCAGTTGGTCCATGGTAGTGCATTAGTATGATAGCAAGTTCTTACTAATCAGTGTAAATGGGAGGATAAAAATGCTCAGATTTCAATTGTTGATTCCTCCTGGCTTTGATTCCACCTTGAGACCAGAGAGCTGACAAGCCATTGCACTTCTCTTTTCAAAAGGTATAAACAGTCTGCCTGCATAGCAATAGCAAAACAATGGAAAAGCAGGACAGTGCTACTCTACAGAGTGCCTTAAAATACAAACTGACATTAAGCAGACATGCATTTACTGCAATGACTGGAAAGTGTGTGGCCTGGATGTTTGGGAAGCACTGCTACTTGATCCAAGGGAGCCCAGCTGCTGCTTTCATCTCAAATGCAAGGGTTGTAGCCTGAGTGTTCACCTCCTGAACACATCTTTGATGAGCACTTTTTACGAGAATATTGATTGCCAAGTAATGCCCTATAAACAGAGCAGGACACACAGCTGAGAATAATAATGATTTCAAAAGTCATGCTACAGGACTGTCCTTTTAAACAAAACAAAAAACCAAATGAAACAAACAAAACTTCACAAAGCCCTCACAAACAAACAAAATTCCCAAACAAATAGAAACAAACCCCCTGAAAGCTCAAGACAATTTCATGGAAAAAGTGAGATTCACCTGCTCTAATCAAGACACAGGTTCCCAATGGCAATTGCTGGAAGGAATTGCCAAGGACACTGAACCCAAAAGCTCCAGGAGAGATGCTCGTTGAAATTCTTCCAAATAAAGTATTGCAGCAGCCCAGGAAAGCTTAATCAACATGTCACTTTTGTATTTTCTCTATTAACAGTGACTCAATTAAGATCTGAAGATACAGACAGCTGGAAGGGTAAGTGGCACACACACCTTAATAATGTCCTTGTCTGCTCAAGGAGTAAGAGTTGATGTTGGATCTGTCCCTGACCTGCCACTGAGCTCTGCCTTGGGGACAAGAACAGCCTTAACTGCTTGTCCTCCCCAATATCAGCCATTAAGGATGACAGTTAGTTAACAGTTATTTAGCACTTAGACATGCCTGTGATATCTGAGTTAGATCTGTAGATTGACCTAAATAGGGTGCTTTTTATTCATGAATCAGAAAGACTTTCAACAATAATTTATTTACGCTTAAGGGCAATATGGTCACTAAATAAAATTTCCAATGAACAATTATTTAGTGCTCAGGAGATGAAAAGAATTAAAGCAAAAGCAAGAGGGATGCTGAGAATAATGCTGGACATCCCAAAACATTTATTACTCCCTAGCCTCAATTACTTGGATGCTCCTATTAGTGTAAATAGGAGAGTTTTGAGGACTCCTCTTCTGCTGTGTGTTTGCAACACAGCAGATCCAGGGAAAGCAGCTTCTAGGAACTCCCAGGAGTGACACAGTAATAAAAGCCAGTTAGGAGCAAAGATGGATTTCTGGTTGGGACGCTTCTGAAGCCCCTTGCAAAGCAGCTGTATGGGCACTTCCCACAGAGGAAGTGACCTCCCCACCAGAGAAAATGGACCCAGGAGCCCAGAAGAGGGAAGGAAAGGCAGCATATGTGTATTTATAGCTGCTCATAGGAAACCGGAATGAGATTTCATTACTCATTCCCATTTAAATCACTTTGCCTGTAATTTTGTAACCAATTATGCACCTAATACAAATGTCCCATTTAAACAATAATAGCTTTTACTTACTGTGGAACTCAGATGAATCTAAACTAGTAAGATCAGCCTAAAATATTCTCCTTGTAGGACTCCTACCCATCTTACCCCGTATAAAATTTGTTCTTCAGCCAAACTCAGATATGGTTGGACAATAAATAATAACAATAAAAGATAAAGAGACTTCCATCTCTAATCACCCATTTCAGATCAGAAGTCTGGGCCTTGTCTTTTACTTTTAGCTGTGGGTCATGAACAACAATGTGTCAGTGGTCAGATTATATATGGCAGGCTGAGAGAAACTGGATAAAAATATCCTCTCTTATGTCTGAAAATCTCTTTTGGGTGCCCTGTTCCTGGCTTGGATCATATCCCAGCTCCAACTTGATTTATTCAACTTGTAAAAAAATCCCTGCCTTATTTAGAGCTATTGTCAATCTTCCTTCAAGGAGGGCTGGAACTGGAATGGTGGGGAAGGGTATTGGTGGGAACTGCATCAAATACTTTCTTTCACTCTGCATTTTCCTCACTCATGCTATTATTTAATTCCATGGCCATTAAATGAATGCATTTCATTACCCAATTAATTAGTCCTACCACTCTTTTCTAAGATCAGCAAGACGCACCATAATGAATAAAATCCCCTCTACTTCCTTACCTCCCAGGTGTCTCAAAGCTGAAGATTTATATTCTCACATTTATTATATTCTCACATTTATTACTGTACAGCAAAGCACACCATGGTGACACTTAGTTTTCGTACTTCTGCAGGAACTGAACTAATTTTTTTTTTTTTCCTTGTCTGTCACATAGTGGAAGTGAACACAGAAATCTTTACAGAATGCTCTCTGGTGTCCTAACCCTGATTAAATATACAGCACACTTCCTAGAATTTATTTTAGAGGTGTGAAGAAAGGAGTAGGTAATTTAAGGTTAGCAGGAACATAATTTCCGTTCCTGCAGTAAAGTCTATGTCAAGTCTTGGTGTGTTAGAACAGAAGGAAGGTTAACCATTAAAACTTAACCTCTTCAGCTGAGTTCCTCATACAAAAAGGCAATATCACACTAAATACAGCATGTGCAGGATATACTGGAAGATTTGAGCATAAAACAGATTGCAATTTGCAACAGCTAGGTTTAATTTACTCAGGGTCTTTTTATCTAATCTAGATAGAGCACCAAACTTCTGTCCACCAAATATTTCAGGTAAATGTCATAACCAGCAAATTTTTCTGTAAGGAAGTGTTTCCATCTTCCATGTGTAAGGGACTCAGTCCTGCTGGTTTTAGGCAAGTTTGGAGGGTGCCTTATCATCTCACACTCTTTCAGATATATCTGTTTTAAGCTTGGAAAGGAGGGATATGTGGGGCACCCTCGGAGCAGAGCAGGACAGTCAGTGCTGAAGTCACACAGGGAGGTTCCTATAGAGCTTAAGCAGATCCTGAATGGCACTTTGGTAATCCCAGTTTTACCCTAAGAAACCACAGCTGCTCTCAGCTGCTGCTTCTGGCTTCTAATTCTCTGTTAGATCTCTCTCCTTGTCACATGATGTTTCAGTGTTCACAAGCTTTAAAGCTCCACCAGCCAAGGTGTTCAAGGAGATGATGGGAGTGACAGACAGGGGCAACTTCTTTCATCAGCTCTGCTGGTGTGGGATGTCTGGTTTGAAAAACCCTGAGGCTACAGACCCTGACCCTTGTAAAGTAATATAGAGAGAAAATTCAAAGTGACTGCTGGAAAAGGCAACAATTAATAATCCCAGTTTCCTCTTGCTCCTTCCAGATCTGGGTGAGGAGAGGGCCAGGCCTCATTAAGATGGTCAGGACTCTGCAGCATGTCAGAGAGAAGGGGAAATGTGTGAGTTTAGGGAATAGGTTGTTCAGCTTTGTGCAGGCTTTGTATTTTGTTTCAATTAGGTTATTGATTCTGCCTGCTCTTGTTGTGCACAAGCTCAATGGTGTTTTAGCTGAAGCTATAAATAAGCAAAAGTTGGTCTCATTTAAGAAAGGAAATCTGTCTTTTGAGCTGTTCTGTAAACCAAAGGCTGAAGGAGGCAAGTGGAGGAGTCACCTCCCCTGGTTCCGCAG
Organism: Corapipo altera; assembly: GCF_003945725.1. NCBI lineage: Eukaryota > Metazoa > Chordata > Aves > Passeriformes > Pipridae > Corapipo > Corapipo altera. Next base: position 3,284,092 of record NW_020884934.1, on the reverse strand, counting down.
CCCAGTCATGAGGCTGGGTCAGGGAGCTCCCTAGGATGACTCTTTCAGCACATAATTAATTCTGTGTTAGCACTTCTGCTCCCAGGAGGACCTTTTGGGCGTCCTTTGCCCTGGTGCCCCCTGAGCGCTCACACGAGCAGCCCCTGCTCGCGTGGGTTACGAAACATCTACTACATTATTGAAACACAGAGGGAAGACAAGCAATTGTTGCTTAGGTGACTCTGATTCCTACCCCTGTTAGAAATCTTATATAATTTAACAACAATATGTATTTTTTCAATTTTTATGTATTAAATCATTTTCAAAGTCAAAAATATTCTCTACTAATATCGCCGAGTTTTCTTAACGTAATTTCTCTTCCACATCTTGCTTTCATTCGGGGTAAAATTCTACAGGGGTTTGTGTGTGCAGGGAAGAGAATGTGAACCAGGGCACTTCATGTAACCTCCAATCAGGTGAGTCCCCCATGAATTCAGAGCCCTCCACCCTGCACATTTCACAGCTGCCTTTGGCAGTGAGGAGCCTCCATCCCTGAGTTATTGCTGCCAGCACCTGTACTCAGCCACAGAACTGTCTCATAGAAAAGCCATTTTCCCTTTCTTTCTAGCCTATATTTATGTTGTTTCCTTTCCCTCAGCTCTGATCCACAGGTGCACCTCTCTTAATTCTCTTGTTTTCTTCCACACTGTCATTCCCCATCCTTCTCTGAGTTTTTAAGGCACTGCAGAGCATTATCTGTGTCTGCAGCCTGTCAGTTGTCTCCCTGATCCATATCCCACACAAACCCTTCTGCTGCTTTGCCCTGTTTAAGTGCATCTTTTAACACTCCCTCCTCTTCCTTTGACACTCAGATTTTGCTTTTTGGGGTTTTTTTCAATACTCTGCTTGGCATATTTAAAGCTTTGTGCCTCCTGCAGTGTTGCCAGACATCTGTACTTTCTTCTTGCAGATACTTGAAAATCCGTGTTGTGTTTAACTCTTCCCCCATAAATCTCCTTTTGGATCAGCTTGTCATGTTTTAATGCTTTTGGACAGCCCTGCAGGGAGCAAAGTGAGGGGAGAGCAGCTCCTGTCTAGCTCCTGACCTCCCCTTGCTTTTCCCTCACATTCCTGACGTCTTGCCTGCATCTGGCCCTGCTGTAGCTTGAATAAATAACTTGCACTTAGAAAATCCTAAAATTTAGTACAGGCCAGCTTCCCTACAGCAGTAAATCTACCCTACGAGCTCACAGGAACTTGTGCTGCTCTGTGTTGCATCTGATTTAGGACATCATCCTGCAAACCCTTGTTCTCAGGACCAAGATTCTCTAGCCTAGAGAGGAAGGTTTTAGGTTCCACAGACTAAGCTGTCTTACTAACTTTGACACAGAAAACTACTCTGAATAGCTTAAATATTTCAGTGAAACATTCTGGGATGGAAGGAGAAAGGAACCTTTCTGGGACACAGGGATGTGAATGCAGAGTTAGGTTTGCTTGCAGTGAGTTAATGCCCTGTTGTTCCTGTAGTCAGCACTGAGAATGACCTGAAACCTCCACAGCAGCGACAGCTCAGCACTCCAAAATGGGCCCTCCCAGGTTTGGGGGTTTTTTATGGGAAAGAAATAAAAACTCTATTGATTAAACCAGGACAAGCTAAAATAAATGTAATGATTTTCCTAGTCAAGCAGAGACTGAAGTATTAAAATGAAATGCACGTTTCCTTCTGTGGGATATTGGTGGGCTTCTCTTTGGATGTCATTCCTGCTGCCTGTCCTTATGGCTCTGGGAAGCCTTGTGCTTCTGCAAGAGTTTCTCTCCCTGCCTTTGGCCTAACTGGGAGTGCATTCAGTTTTAGTGTATCCCAGCAAATGAAAGCTGACAACTTTTGGGATACAAGATCCCTGCTGTGCTTTGCCATCCCCTTCCCGTTACCTGCTTGAGGATTTCTGCGGCCGTTTCATGGGAGCAATCAAATATCACATAGAATTCCTTGCCCTTCTTCATTTCCTTGAGCAAAGGCCTGGCATCCTTGTTCCCAGAGGGCAGCTGGCGGATTTTGATTTTAATGTTGTACCTGGAAGGGGCTTTGATGAGCTCCTGCAGGCGAATTAGACCTGGAAAACGATAGGAAATTATACAACTCACCCTCCTGTGCCATGAGGATTGATTGCCACTGAAACAGGGTCTCTTACCAGTTCTCAACATATTTCACATTCCCTAAGGATAATTGTTAGCTCCCTATTTGCCAGCCTCCTACTAACATTATTAAAGCTTTTCATTTCCATGTTTGTACTTGGCTTCGACATCTGAATATTTGAAAGGTATTTCTAACTGCTTGACTACAGGATGTGTTTGCATTGATGTAATACAATATAAACATACTGTAATATGTTTAAATTTATATAGTTCATTGCAAAAAGCACGTAAGGCTTCTTCCTTGGCAGCCAATTATTATTCCAACACCAACCAACAAGAACACAGAAGTAAAGAAACTTTCTTCCAACTCTCCTGCCTAATGTAAGGTCACTCAGGAAGTGTGAGACCTTATAAAGGACCAAAATATTTTGAGATCCAGCTTTACATCTGTAAACACATCTGTAAAGAACATGATTTCTTAGATTCTCTCTTCAGCTGGCACAGGTTTACCTCCCTTATTTGAAGTCAGTGGAGCTCAAGCAGTTGAAGACTTGTCCAAGTGTTTAAACACAGTGCAATTCCACCAGCTAATTCAGCACTCCTACATAATTTGTACTGCCTCCAAAACCTAAGGAAGACAGTTAAGAGCTCTTTGAGGTGTGTGATTACAGTCTCTTTCTCATTATCCATGAATGCAATTTACCCACAAAAAACCCCGTGATCTCCTGCCGAGTGAAAGCAAAAGGCTGCCTTAAAAATATGTGTGAAGAGAGAGGGGGGGGGGGGGGGGAAGAATACAGGCAAGAAGCACTTCTTGAACAAAAATCAAACAAATTATTAAAATAAAAAAACTCTTGGCTCTCCTGCTGAGAGTGGGTATATTTGTCCTGGGTTGAATGGTCCAGTGGTATGGATAAGGCAAGACAAAACATCCCTGTTTCTCCTGGGGTTACTGAGGGTTTGCTGTGCTGAAGACTGCTGGCTTTCACTTGAGTACTGGCAGAGTGCTTAGAAAAAAACTAATCTTTCCCTCTGCCTGCAATGCTGGGCCTGTTCTTTGCAGGTTTTCAAGTATTAACAATCAATATAGAATATTAAGCATTGTGAGCATTCAAATGTAAATTGCTGCTGTGGGATCAGAGCCTGGCTGGGAGCCAAGCTGGGGGACTATGGAACAATTTGAGCTCATTATTGTGAGAATGGGGCACATGCTTCCAACAAAAAGGAGGGGAGTTTGTGAAATCTGGCTGTAAAGCTGCAGGTTGGTTGTACCAAGGGTTCAGCTGCAGTCTTGGCCACTATAATCAATGGCAGCTCCAAGAGGGAAGACTGAGATTTGGGAGGAAGAGTCCCGAAACTTTCCTCTTTCCACAGCCTCAGACTGAGTACTGTTGTTTCTCTTTCCAGCAGCTAAAAGTACTTATGTACAAGAGTGGTGAAGGGCAAAAGAGAAGGATTTGCCAACCCACCTCTACCTTCTTTTAAGGGAAAGAAATTACTGCATACCTTAAAATATCTACCTTGGTCACATCAAACTTGGACCTTGCACTTCCCAGCCCTTCCCACTGCCACATGAAGATAAAGCCCAGGAATGGTGTACTGAAGGAATCAAAGTGGCAGTGAAGAGAAGTGCAGTTATTTTTATGGAGGACAAAGCAAAAGCCTGAATTAGCTGACTGCCAGACAATTAACAGCACAGGGGAACAACCTTCCTCTTCCTCCTACTCAGCAAATCCAAACCCTTGGGTATGATACCACCAAGCATTGTTTTAGGACAGATTTTAAATGTGAAGTGCTCAGACTGGCTTCAGGTGGGAGTGGGGAAGGTCTGGGCAAGTGCAGTGCTTGGGGCACTCACCATTGAGAGGAAAGGTTCAGTTTAGGGCTTTGAAGCAAAATCAGTAAGGATGGAAACCTTCATCAACTTTCTTGGCCTACAGTAGTCTCTGAGATTAAAAAATAGGCTAATATGTTTTTCCTTCTTGTAGTGTAACAATGAGAAATAAAAAAAGCTTAAGTGGCATCACTCTAACCCAAAATCCGAAGACTATTTATATCAATCAAAGCTGACCTGTTTACTTTCCTGACTCCGAGTTAATAAGATGATTGATGACTAATTTACTTTGTAAATACCTCTGCAAATGAAGTCTCTTTAATATCAGTCGTTTTTGTAACTGAACACGTACACAGCAGTTAGCATTTTGGAATGCTAATATGGTAATGGGGTGGGCTGAAAAAGGCCTGTCCTTGTTCCTGTTTTGTCTGGGATATTTGCGTAGGAGCTACTGCAGAATGTCCAGCAGAGGCCACGAAGATGATGAGGGGTCTGGAGCACCTTACTTATGGGGAGAGACTCCAAGAGCTGGGCCTGCTTAGTCTGGAGAAGAGAAGGCTGAGAGGGAATCTCATCAATCCATACAAATATCTCCAAGGGCTGTCAGAGGATGGTGCCAGGCTGTTCAGTGGTGCCAGTGACAGGATGAGGAGCAGTGGCCATAAACTGAAACACAAGTTCTACCTCACTATGAGGAAGAATTTCTTTCCACGGAGGGTGGCAGAGCACAGGAACAGCTGCCAGGGGAGGGTGTGGGGTCTCTCTGTCTGGAGACATTCCAGACCCACCTGTGTCCCTGTGTCACCTGCTCCAGGTGACCCTGCCTTGGCAGGTCCCTTCCAACCCTGGCTATTCTGTAATTCCGGGATCGTGTGATCAGCTTGAAGCTGTGTTATCAGTTCCACAAATAGGAAGCAAAATGGGATTGAATGTTCAGAATCCAGGGGCTGTCTCCTGCAGACTCCTTAAAGTCTGCTGGAGTGAACAGCTTCCCAAAATCCACAGCAGCAGCAGGACAGCTGCACCTCACAGGAGGTTTTGCTTCTGTGTTCTGACAAACTGAACTATCACAGGCACTCTCCCCCACAGAATTCCATGTATGTACTTAAACAGAAGCCCACGACCTGCAGTGCACCAACCTGTGCTGTCTTCATACACCACTGTCACTATCTTCCAGTTGTAGTACAGCACGAGGTCCAAGACTGCCCTGCTGATGGCTGTGTAGTCCGGGTAGAGGTTGATGTAAAACGCATCCTTGTTGTCCACCGTGGGGTGCTTCCATCGGGTCTGGATGTGCGGGACCTCCAGGGCATTGCAGATGGACTGCACGGCGCTGACGGAGGAGCTGTGGGAGGGCCCGAACAGGGCCGCCACCCCCAGAGCCAGCTGGTCACACGCTGAGGGCAGAGCAGGGGCACAGAAGGTGTTGGTTGGCAAAAACAAGGAACTTGGGTAATGCTTCCTGAGATCTTTTATCCTCCACCCATCCCCAGCATTTCACAGTGAGAGCAGGTCACTGTGTGGCTCTCAGACCCACCGAGAATGGTTCCTGAAGCATTTAGAGGTTCTTTAGAGGGTAAGGTTATTTAGAGGGGCGGCTGAGGGAGCTGGGGGGGCTCAACCTGGAGAAAAGGAGGCTCAGGGAGGACCTCCTGGCTCTGCAACCCCCTGACAAGAGGGGGGAGCCGGGGGAAGTCGGACTCTGCTCCCAGGTAACAAGGGACAGGACGAGAAGAATCAGCCTCATGCTGCACCAGAGGAGGTTCAGGTTGGACATGAGGAGGAATTCTTTCATGGAAAGGGGTTTTAAACATTGGAAAGGACTGCCCAGGCAGGTGGTGGAGTCCCCATCCCTGGAGGTGTCCAAGGAAGGACTGGACATGGCACTCAGTGCTCTGGGCTGGGGGACAAAGTGGGGATCAGGCACAGGGTGGACTTGATGGGCTGGGAGGACTTTTCCAACCAAAATGATTCTGTGGTTCTGAAAACAACTTTACTGATTATTATTATTATTATATCCTAAAACTTACTGGCTGCAAATCAAAACTCAAACAACTTCCCTGCTTATGGCCTTCAGGTAGCATTTTAATTTCTGAATTTCTAATTTTGATTTCTAAATCGCCTTTCTCAGAATGGCTATATCCTGGAGAAACCAGGATCTTCCAGGTTACAAGCTTGCCAAAGGAACATCACATGAATTAAGTTTCATGGCAGCATGTCAGGAAATATGTTCAGGGAGTCACAACAGACACTCTGTGGATTCCCTCCCCGACTGGCAAGTTTCTACCTCTGTGTGTTGCTTTAATTTCAGGCTACTGAAGGAACATAAACAGTAAAGGGCACCATGATTCACTGAGCTCCATAATCTGTGTGTACAAAACAGGCAGTAAAGCCTAAAGCCCTCAGTAACAACACGGGAAATAAAGAACCAACACACACTGACATTTTTATACCTCTCCAAATCAGTCAAACACTAACATCAACAAAGCTTTCTTTCTCCTTGTGCCCATATCTCAGCCCAAAGAACCCCTCCTGGAGGTAATTTTCTTTTCTCTCCTATGTTTTTTCAGGTTGTCAGACAGAAGATGAAGTAATATTAGCTATTTTTGCCCATTAGTAACATTTACTGCAGATGTTTTTAATAAGGTTTATGGACTGGGACAAAGCCCTGCACTGAGTTGCAATGTTGTCCTTTTGTAAGGGTGCTCTCAGTGGGAAATTACTGTGATTGAGTGAAATATTAAGTACACAAACATCCACGAGCTGAGATTTTTTAAATTTGTATTTAGCTCTCTGATTGTAATAGAATATGACAGAAAATCAATTATTTTCTGTTTTCAGTCTACAAACGAGTGTTTTACAGACAGCATAAAATGCACAGGCTTTCCAGGTCTAATTCAGAAGCCTTTCTAAAGGATCATAGGTTTTAATGTGCAAATTGCATAAATACCATCAATAATTCATGATGAGAAGGAATCGCTACTGTCTGCACGAGTTTCTTGCATGCAGATTGACAAAAATATTTCTAATTAACTCCTTACTCCATTTTAAATGGAGAAGGTACATGAGAACAGTCACAGGAGAAGAGATTCTCACTGATACTGATCCTGTATCAGTCTGGATTAAATGGGTTATAAACCCAGCACACTTCAGTTTTGATAGCATATAGTTCCAGCATGTATGGGATAATTAAAAAAGAATGTTCTTCTTAACAGAGAAACTTCTGTCTCTAAGCCACTGAGTGTTAATATTTCAGGACAGGGAGACTATTGGCCTCTGGTCTTTAAAGTGGAATAGAAGTAATTTGTTAGGAATGATGGCTATCTGTGCTAATTATGGGTTGTGGCATCCCACTGTGCTTCCTGTGAGCCCAGGATCATTTTTCTGCAGAATTCCAGGTGGCAAATCTATGTTTTGGAAAGAAAAATGGGTTGGACTTGCCGCCTTCCATCTGGGGCTCTTAGCATGCAGACAGAAACTAGTGTCAAGTCCAAGCCCAGCTTGATTCTGAGCTCAAATATCTTTGAAACATTAATTTTATGTTGCTGTTCATATACAGGATACAATCAGAGCAGAAAAGGAGATTAGGCTGGTAAGGTGTACAGTACAAAACATGTATGCTATTGACACAGTAATTGAGATAATTACCTCTTCTCGAGGCTTCAAAACTATCAAAAAGGTTAATTCTCTGGATGTCATAGGTTAATGTGGTATTAGGCATCAGTGTTCTGTTTCTATTAATGTTGGTGACAGCAAACTTGAAAGCCAATTCTTCAATATTAACAGGTTCATTTTCCACAGTTTCGAATATCCCTCCTGTTGAAACAGAGACAAATGAGAAGGATTATTCACCTCTGCATCGCTGTACATGAAAAGAGAGAAATAAATTATGAGCGATAATTTCTGAGTGTTTATAAAGGAAAACCAAATCACTGTTCAAAGCACTACAGCAAAAGCACATTGGATTATCAGTTTTTATCTCCAGAGGCGCTGCAGGTTAACCCAATATCATGAATGTTGCTTGGACAAACATCTGGGAAAGATGAGGTGTGTTTGTTATTCAGGCTTTTCAAAGGAAAATTTTTAAATCCTTGTGAAAACTTCTATCTAATGAAAGCACTGATATTCACGGGTCTTGTCCCCCTGCTCCAACCTGCTCTGTATTTGGAGATGAAGCTTGGACGTGTTGGAGATGTTTTCTGAAGTGTTGCAAATCCTGGCAGTGCAAGATCCACACTCGGAAGCGATTGAGGAGCTTGAGAGGAAATGGACTGAAAGTTTCCCCTCGAGGTCTGTGTTGTAGCAGGGCTCTGGGTTTTTTAGAAACCTTAGGCAATGTCACTGGTCATTTCTCAGTTTGCTCAGGGACAGGGGACTATTTTTACTTTTTCCAAGCTCGTTGCTGAATGCACTGAAGTTGGTGATCCAGAACATGGCCAAGCTGCTCCCACAGAGGATTCACCTCCGTGCCAAAGTGCTGAGTCGCGTCTCCAGTGGTGAGGTGTCTACCAGAGCCTTCTGGTTTGTCTCCTTGCAAGGACAGTGCTGGACCCAGCACAGTCACTCCCAGCTTCCCATCCTTCCTCTGGAATCTTCTACCATCTATTTTGATCTACTTGAACCAAAAGGTGTCCAGACCCACCCAGTGCAATTCCAGCTGGGCAGCTGCTCTTCGAGTGCTCTTCAGTTTGCTAGAACTTTTTTTCCTACCATTCAAACTGGAATTTTGTACACTTCTGGCTCCTTTTTTAGAAAAAATGAGGTGAGTCAGGGCTGTTTTTTAACCTGGAAGCAAGCTTTTCAAAAGAGGGCTGTAAATAACCAACCTGAATTTCAGAATGAACTTCTCTGGCACAAATTCTGAGATGGGGATGGTGGCTGTGTTTCAAGTCAACAGGTTGTCCCACTTAGACTGGGGTGTCTGTTCCCCCTAGAGGCTTTATTATGCCAACAACATATCCTGACTGTCCAGGGGCATTGGGATTTGATGAATGCATAACAAACAGAGCTAATTTAAAAAAAAAAAAGCTCCTCTAAACAGCAATCTCCAGCTTCACTACTTGATTTTGCAAGTATAATTTACTCATTTAGTTCAAGTCACTAGAGAATACTTTGGATTTCTCACTTACATATTTCCACACTTCCCCATGTGAAATTTGAGGCCCAGATATCTCTTTCTATTTTCTGAGCATCTGAATGCATTCAGATCAGTGAGCTGCAATCTCTTACAGTTTTGATGTCGCCGATATAGGAATAGCGCAGCCATTAGCTGACAAGCAGAAACAGTGGAATTAAAGCCTGTTTGGAATGTTAACCCAGCAATGGAGGCTATCAGACCCAAGCTGGCAATGCAATCCCCAGCTACTCTTGAATACAGAGTGTAGTATTATCTCTTGAACTCATATATAGCAACGCCTTAACGTGACTTCAGCAATTTGCCAACTTCAGCAATTTTCTTGTTCTTCACTATATGGATTTCTCATTTACTATATGGATGTATTAAAACCTGAAAGACTTTCTGGTTTTTTTCCCCTCTCCCTCATAAAACATGCAAGTGGTTACAAGAGACTGTGACACACAGAAAGAGCTGGAAAAAATTTAAGGGCAGGTTTTGGAACCAAACATAAAACATCAAGTAGAATGCTAAAAGACAGCAGGATTTTACAGAGCTTCAAACTCCAGATCACCTGAAGGGAAAAAAAAATCTAAAGCCTGTGATGATACCAGTGATGATACCAACAAGTTTATTGGTTAAATACAATTTTCTTTCCCTGTTTTCACCTGAGGAAGATGGTTATTTTCAGTCAGCTATAATGCCAGCTTGGTCTTGGGCCAGAAAGGTTCAAGGGCTGGGTTTTCCTTGACCCCTACTGGAATTAACAGAGCATTGTTCCATAAGGCAAGGTGGATGTCACTGGATGTAAGGACTAGCCTGAGATAACTATGAAGTAAGACAGGGGGACCACAATCTCTCCCCACTTCCAATAGGATGAGTCTTTTGACATTTGATCTTGGCAAAAAATATCCTCCACCCTGAAAATTATTAGTGTGTATTGTATCACTTTCTATTTTTTTTTTAAAGTTAATTAAAACTACTTCATCCAACCACCCTTGAGGCAACCTTCACACCTGTATGTACACAAGCACTTTCTCATTCTGGGGCTAGAACTATTTCCAGTCCTCTAATCAATTGCCTATTAGATGAAGATTAATTTTAATTAGTGTATAACCATGAACTATTTATACTTCATTAGCAGAATTTTGCAGAATTTTTGCTTGGTCCCCTTTGAAAAAAAGTAAAAGCTCCCTGGGCAGAGGGAAGGAGAGGAGGGAAAGGAAGAGTGATGAAAAGAGGGAAAGTTTTGTGTGGATGTGTTTTCTAAGCAAACTAATCCAAATTATGCATTATGCACACTTCAAATGTATTCCAGTTGTTTTTTCTGGAAGTCAGCTGTGTAATCATGGAATTGGGACCCCTGCAACAGATTTTCCATGTTCCTTTTGTACACGTTAATGCAGCAGGAAAACTCTTACAGGGAACTCTGATTACAGGCTTTAGTTTGCTGGTGAAATGCTCTGGATAGAACATGGAATCCCAGAATGATTTGGGTTGGAGGAGACCTTAAAAATCATCTGGTGTTAATGCCCTGAACATGGGCAGGGACACCTTCCACTAACCCAGGTTGCTCCAAGAACCATCCAACCTGGCCTTGGACACTTCCAGGGATCCAGGGGCAGCCACAGCTTCTCTGGGCAACCTGTGCCAGGGCCTCCCACCCTCCCAGGGAAGGCTTTCTTCCTATATCTGAATTAAATCTGCTCTCTGTCAGTCTGAAACCATTCCCCCTTGCCCTGTCACTCCAGACCCTTGTAAAAAGTCCCTCACCATCCTTCCTGTAGCTCCTTCAGGTCCTGGAATAGGTCTGAATAAGAACAGGACAGATAGCCAAGAGGTTCCTAGCTCTGTTCAGATGAACTGGAGATGCTGGAGAAGGCAACATTTAGAGTCTCCAAAAGCTCCCCCTCCCCATGAGGATGGGGAAGTTCTGAGGCCACAAAAGTCATTCTCCCAACTCAGTAAATCTTTACTTCACTGAATGTTCTCCTGATTAAACCCCAAAGGAAACCCCAAAGCCCATGAGAGAGTTTATGGAGTAAATAATTTTTTGGTTACTGTGAGTGAAGTTTGGGATAGTTACATTAGAAAAGCTTGGGCTGTACCTATTTGAGCTTGATTTTTCTGTATGTAAAAAAGAGTTGAATTAGTCTATCGATTTACATCACAAACAAGCCAGCAGATAAAATCAGACTGTTCCATGCTGCAGTATTTTCACCCACATATCCTTAATAAAATCTAGCAATTCAGTAAGTAGTTTCTGTTCTCCTTGTTCTGCTGATGACTGACAGCCAAGCTCAGAATTTATTGTAAGGTCCAGGTTAAAAGAAAAACTGCAGAGTAAGTGACAAGTTTGATGAAGAACCCATTTGTCAGATGATTCATTTAAATAAAGTAATTACTGTACAACATTTTAAAAACAAATTAACCACAACATTCTGCAAGGGAAGGGGAAAAAAAAAATCGATGTTAACTCAAGATATAAATGATGTTCCAGGAATGAAGCTGTTATTGCTAAGCATGAAAACAAGCCCTGGCTTTCAAGGTAGCACATACATGGGAAAAGTGGAATTTTTTGAGCAGGTCCAGCTGAGGAGCAATGCCAGAGGTAGGTTCCCTGATCCTATTGCACTCTCTGCCAGCCACATGTGAGCACATCAGTAGGAGAACCCAGTAGTGCTGTGCACTTAACTGATAATCCTATTCCAGTGTGAGAGGAGACCTTTCACTTTCAGCACCTACTTTGTCAAGTGATGTCTGTGAGGATGAAGGAAAAAAAGCTGTATTTGCCCCTGCCTGGGATTTAGCTGTGGAAAGTAAGAGGAAAGGACTGCTTTGCTAAAGCTGCTCTGCCAAGAAGGGGGCTGAGCCAGCAGAGACTGCTGACTGACAAATATGACAGAGCAGCAGCTCCACTCATCCTCTGAAGACACAATAATCCTACAGCAAGTAAAATATCCAAAATATAAAAGCACACCTCGGTGGCACATCCCCTGAAAAAGCTTCTCCGGTCCTTCTGAGCCAGCAAATATTTCCATTTAAAGGGGTCAACCAGGCCTGAGAGAGCTTTAGAAAAGGTCATGGCTCAACAATTTACACACTTTCCCTTGGGTCTCAGTGTTTCACTTCAAGATGAGGTACAGAACAAAAGGTTGTTACTGGGAAAATTCTCTATGCCTGTTTTAAAACCAGTCATAAACAGCAGCAGTTAAAAACTGTTGACCTTTCTGATGGCAGATGTGGACCTCAGTCTCCTCAGGCTCCTTTGGGCAGGTTCCCTCAATGCAAAGCATCTCACTACCATTTTTCAGCAGGAATACAGCAGATGTAAAGTACTTTTTTTTAACAGCATACACATAGAACTGCCTGAGTAGCCTTGAGGGAATTTCTGTGATTTCACTCAGTACTATCACTTTGATGCTTTCAAAGTAAAATGTTAACTTTTAAAAATACTTTTAAAAACTACATCATGCCTTTGGAGAGATTTTCCTTACCTACTCCACAGTAAACATTAGAACAGTGTCTGACTGCATTGGGGTGGTTTTTGTTGTTCTGTCTACGAAAACACTACAGAAAGGCAGATGAAATGGAGGCAGGTTTATAGGGACTGACAGCCTGCAAAACAGAGGTGGGGAAATGCCATGTGTTTCCAGCACGGTGCTCCATAATTCCTTCTGAGGAGACCTAGAAAGCAAAATTATGTCCTGCTCTTAAGCCAGCCTGAGACTCAGTGACCACCACAGAAAAACAGCTGGTTTTCAGATTTCTTGCTCTGGGACATTTTTTTGTTTTTTGTTTTGGTGGATAAATATCATATTTCCAAATCAAATTTGTTAAAAGCGTCTCCAGCTCTCTGGTAGCTGTGAGAGGCAGCTCCATAGCAGATCCATGGCTCACCCACTGGAGCAGTAGCCAACCTTCCTCTTGTGCCACGATTCTCCTGTGTAGCAGCCGTTGAACTGTCCTCTATACATGTTTTACTAGTATTCTTTATTGCTAACACAATTCTCTCTACTTTTTGACAGTGGAAAATGCTGGTGGTGCAGGGAAGTCGTTTACTTGTACTGTTAAAACAGAGAAAAGTGTTGCTGAATATGAGATATAGTATTCCAGGACCATAAGTTAAGCCACAATGAGATTTATATCAGTGGGATTTTTATTTGCTGTCAGATTTTCATGTCCCAGCACACCAACTCTTTCCTACAGCCTAGAATACCAGCAATTTAAAGACAACAGATCAGCTATTCATATATGCATATGGCTCCAGGACTAGCCATAGTACTACTAACACCAAGCATTTTGATATTCTGACAGAAATTCCAGTGAGAACCAGGAGGTGCTAAATAACCTGAAAGCTGTTCATGTTCTTATTCAGGTTCTACACTTCAAAAAAATGCTGTTTGAAAGCAAGCATGCTGTAAAAAAATTTGAAATATTAAGACATCCCTACTAAGAAGGATGGTAGAGGAAAAATATAGTTAACAACTAAGATTTTCCTCATGAAGACACAAGTGTTTTTTTCCTTTAACACAGAAAAAGGAGGATTTTACAGTTTATGATAAAATCCTGTTTCTACGTAGTTGCTCAAAGGACACCCTGTTTCATAGCCTGGGTATCAGCTGTGCACCTGGGGAGGTGTTGGTGGCACAGGATGACACAAGGAATAAGTGATGTGGAAGCACAGGGCCTGCTGGATTCCAATCCGTCCCTAGAGCTTTGAGCCACCCACAGCTTCCGAAGGCAACACAAGTGATTTCCAGAAACATCTGAACACCTATTTCCTGGAGGGGTTTGTGCTCTGAGAAGCCTCCCCTCCTTTCCAAGGCACCATCTGGACCCCAGTAGGTCCCTGAGAACTCATTAAAGCCCCCTCAGTCACTGCAGAGAAAGGAGAGGTAAAACCCCAATGACTGAGCAGCTCTGTGGCACTGGCTTCCCGAAAGAGGAGCTGCTGCTGATACCAAGTTAACGTGGGAGGTTCATAAAGCCACATTACCACAATTTGCCCTTGCTCTCTTTAATATAATATGAATCCCCACTGCTCCACTGCCGGGATGGGTCGGGACTCACACATGCTTTTGAAGCTCAGTGGGGCTGGGAGGGAGGTGCAGGCTCAAAAAGGAGCCAAGCAGAGCAAAAGAGGAAAATCTTTTCTCCAGATAATGCCCACTTACAGAGTTCCACTTGGACTGAAAGCACTTGCTGTTGGAAACCCATTCCAAGCGTATTTTTCCATCCTTATCTCTTGCCAAAGGGCAGGTTCTCCTGTGCCACGAGGTGTCCAGCTGAGAGCCAGCACATGTGCACTCGCTACAGAGCTAAGCCTGGGCATTCGTTCGTCTCACCAGAAAAGAACAATCACATGAGTTAGTACTTACACTTGAGCAGTATCTGTCTTTGAAAAGTTAGCTCTGCCTGTGTAGTATTAGTCCAGAAATTGGCTATTACCTCTAGTTTATACATGACCTGTAAACTGCTCCATTATGTGCATGTGTGTTAAAAGTTTCTCGGGAAGAATCATAACAATCCCAATCCTATAACAAACAGTAACTGTAATTTGCATTTCCAGATGCTGATGGAAGTGGGTCTGCTCCCCCAGGTTTCTGTGGAATTAGGGGCATGGGGGTTGCATTTGGCTCTCAGAACACAAACTGAACACATTACCATTCTGTGCACGGCTGAATTCAGCCCTGCTCCAGGGACCTCTGAGTTAGGCAGCTATTATCACCCTCATTTTACAGACAGTGGAGCTGAGAGAAACTTCCCTACCATCATTCCCTCTTCAATCTGTTCAAAAGCTGATTTGGAAGTTTTCCATACATTGTGCTCTGTTCCAGTCTATTCCCACCCTTTCCAAGCCGCTGTCCTTACCTTGGCATCCATCATCTTTGCATTCACCCAGTCTGGTCCCTGTCCAGGGTGCCTTGGATTTTATTCCTCAGTGCTATAACCTGCCAAATGTCACTGCCACTCCATTGCCTCTACCAGATCCTGGATCATTTTCCCTCTGTAACTCATTTTCCCTCTGTAACTCATTGTCCATCTGTGGGCTCCTCCTTTTAGGAGGCACTTCAAACAAAACTCAAAGCACCAGTCCTTGCCCTTTGTACCCTCATTGTTCAGCCATCTAAATTTAAAAGAAAAGACAGTGGGCACAGAAAGGTAAATATCCCTCTCTGATGCTCACTTGGTTTTCCTGCCTCCCTTATCCCCAGCTCTGCACTTAATTGCTCCCTGTCTCTGTATATTACAAGCTTCTTGAAGCTATAAGAAATTTGCTGCCAGCAGGATAATTTTATGAATTTAATAGATACAGGGCTGGCTTTGGGGGTTGGGGTGATGATCACATTTTCCTTTCTATGACTATGTGGTAGGACTTGGAACCTGAAACCTGGGACAGGCTCAGGACCTGAAACCTGACCAAAGAAGGAGGTGCAACCAAGTGTCAAACTCAGCAAATGTGGCTTTTTAAGACTAGGTTTGTTTATGGAAAGGTCCCTGCCTATTTGACAAATTGAGCATCATCTTGATTCCAATCTGTCCATCTGAAATCCAGCTCTGGGCATGTGTTTAGGATGTGGTTGTATTCCAGTGGCTTTTGTGAAGATTTTGCTCTGAGCTGTAACAACATTGTATAAAATTTGCTTGATTCTTTGCTGAACTCTCAGAGGGACTCAGCCTTTCTGCTGTTTTCATGCAACATGGTTTAGTTCTTAATTACACTGTGATGAAATGGGTAGAAATCACATCTTGGTCTCAGCCCTCATGTGAGTTCTGTGACTGCCAAAGAGCTGCAACCCCTTTCAATGGACCTGAACAAACAAGACCTGGGTAAAGATTGGGATGAAGGACACAAAGGATGGAAAAAGTCTTAAATGAAAATGTTAAAGTATTTCTCTCTCCCAAACATTCTCTATGTGAGCCAGGGTCAGGTTTTTATGATTATCTGCACCCTAGAAAGGTGCATTCAGCAATGCTTTCATCCTTTGGAAAGCAGAGGGATAAAAATACACGTATGTTATGTACATGTACAAAAAGTTGAGCTTATTAAGATACAAAGATCGGCCTTTTATTTATTTCAGTTCAGTTTGTGAGTCTGGAGAGATTTCCCAAAGGCACAATTGGCATGATTCATGTTATAGAATTTCTAAGTAATGAACTTTTTCCTTTTTTAACATGGGAAAAAAAAATAGGTTGACCTGATTTAGGTATCTCTTGCAATACTAGTTAGAAGCTAAAGTATCATTTTAGAAGTGCAAATGCTCTATTTGATGGAAAGTTTTAAAACTATTACCATGCCACCTTTATTTTATTTTTTTCCCTTGATGTTAATCAGGAAAATGCAGGATAATACACAAGATATTTATATGATTTGCTGTTCTTCCCCCCACATAACCATACCCACTTGGGCAAAACACCTCTCCAGGCACTGCAGCATTAATTTCCAACAAGACAAAACCAGGAGAGGGAGAAAATTGGTTCTAATTACCCAGTTACACATGCAACATTGGGTCCCATCAGATGCTATTTCAGGCCATGCAGGAAGGAGGAGGGAATTAGAATAATTTCCCTGTTATTTCTTGGAACTAGAATTAGGTAGGTGAGCCTTGCAGAGACCAGGCTTAGATTTTGGGTGGCATATATGTCATATATGGGGGATATGACATGGCCTGTAGGCTGTTCTAAATGTTTCTCCTGATTTCAGTGGGTTTTGATCACATTGTTGTAAGGACTTAAACAGTCCCACTGGAAAAGAAACTTACTTTCTCATGTCCTTTTTAATCTTTCAAAGCACTGCTTCACAGATATGCTTTTCCTATGTATCTGAGTCAGAGGATTTCCCTCTGAGACACCCAGACATATTAATTGCTCAGCATGTGAGGGGCCACAAGGTGCTTCTGAGAAAGGAAAGGAAACATGAAAAAGAGAGGAGGGAACAATATGCCCCCCCCCAAAAAAAAAAATCAATGTTTATAATAAGCAATAAAGGAAGGTAAAAAGAATTTAACAGAAATAAAAAGCAGATGAAGAGAGTGGAAAATGGTTGAATGAAGGTTAAAAGACTGATGGCACTGAGCTGCAGTTGTGAGTTTGCACAGGCAATGAAACTACTTCAGGATTAGCCATTTTCCTCCAGCTGTTAGACAGGAATACAAAGACATTTCGAAATCCAAGACAATACTTTGAAATGTGCACTATTCAGTAAACAGTATTTTTTGAGCATAAATGCCAGGGTTATATCTTTAAAAATTATACAACCTTTCTTTTTGTGAGTGCCCATTAAGCACTATTATCTGTAAGATGCTTAGGAACATAAGGTCTTTATTAAAGCTGAAGAAATCTGAGCTTATCCTCAAAAAGCAGGGATAAAATCAGATCACAGCCTAACCAAAAGTACATCCTTTCCAGAAAGGAGGTGGTGGTGGAGGGAGGTTAAAACTGGTGGTGGGGGGGGACATTTTAAACTTTAACTTCAGTCAGTCACTGTTTCGTTTCTGAAATCCAGCTGTTGCAATTCCCCTAAAAGGCAGCACTGCCTGTGATCCAGAAATGATTGCCATGGGGGATGCCAAGAAGCCCTCAGAGTGCAGATATCTTCATTTATAAATTACTGTGCACGCCTTGCATTTTGAAGCACATAAAAAATAGTATCCTAATCAAGAGTTCAAACACTGAGGATACAAAGATTCCATTAGCTCTTGCTGTCACACTCTCTGCATGAAGCCACAGTGAATTACGGCTTCACCTTCCTTCTCAAGTGCAGGAATTGCTCGTGGCAGATTTCTCTGAGTCTGAAGTTGGTCCTCTCGCTCTGGCTTAAAATCGTTGATC
This sequence comes from Corapipo altera, assembly GCF_003945725.1. Lineage (NCBI taxonomy): Eukaryota > Metazoa > Chordata > Aves > Passeriformes > Pipridae > Corapipo > Corapipo altera. The sequence continues at coordinate 3,266,195 of NW_020884934.1, read as the reverse complement.
TGAAATGGAGCTCCCAAAAGTAAAGGACCAGCAGCACACAAAGCCACGGGTCTGAGAGCCACAAGCTGCTCAGGCCGTGCCAGAGCGTGTCATTAAGGAGGTGTGTCATCATTTTAAACCTGAAGTTTAAAAATAAAAACTCAGAAGAGACTTAGGTGATTTCACTGATTTTCGTCATAAGTAATAAATTTAGCTTTCCTTGGGATAGAGGAAGGATTAACCCCAGGTTTGCCATTGGATCAATTTATGTGATTCTCCTGAAACTCCAAACACACAGGTTTGGGATGGGGACACTTCACTGATGGTCACCCACGATTTGGGAGAGATGAGGAAATTTGCAGGGTTTGCTCAGGATTTCCTATTGTTCTTTAAACTTCACAGAAACGGATTTTTCCGTCCCTCTGGATTATTCTGCCCCTCTTTTACCAGCATTAATGTAGTTTCATCCTCAAATCCTCGAGTGTCAAAAAGGAACACACAGAAAATGAGCTGACATTTTGCTAACCAGGGTATTATTTTTACTGCAGCCTCAGCATTGCAGGTGCTTTAAGGGAAAATACCAGGATACATTTTCAGTTTTGGGAAGTCTAATGTCTAAGTAGGCTCACCTAAAATTATGCTTTTAAGGGTGGGGGTTGCAGATTTTGCAACTGATCCTCTCTTACAAGTAATGTTTAATCAGCACCTGTGCTTTAAGTTGTCATATTTCTTTATAATAATGATGGCTGGCTCTTGAAAAGACACTTACTTGAGGTGCCTGCAATTTAAAGCTTTCTTGGTAATTATCAACCTGGAACATTTCTATTCCTCAATCTACTGAGGGCCATTTGTGTCTGAAAAATGTCTTATTCAACAGCTACATTTGCAAATATTGAAGTAGCAAGTGTAAACAAAATGCTCCTGCACCTAATCACAACTTTACATAAAGTGCTGAATTCTACAACTTCAAGAGAAATTTGGAATAGGAGCACAAACAACTCCAGGAACTTTTTTTCTTGTAATGCTTCTTCTCCTACCTCCCCCTTCCAAAAAATTAAATTCTTCTAGAAAACATTTTCTAGAAAGACTGATATGAAAATGCTTGAAATTCACAGAGGAAACCAAGACTTCCCAGCAGTGTTAAACCACCTGACGGAGACACACACGGTGTTGAAATTCCTGTGCATAACAGAGTCTAAATTAACTCCAGAAATTCTTGCGCCAGGGGAATTTTCCAGGTCACATCATCACTTTTCTTGATGTTGAATATCCCCAGAAGTTCCTGGGAGCCGAACTTTTCATTTGCATGTGAATCTGGGGACTTGAGAGGCTCCTACTCAAATCACTCATGAAACCTGTAAAAGGGGGATTTTTAGGTCAGCCACCTTCATGCTGGGTAGGTAAATTTTGGGATACCTGAGCCAGGAATGTTATATCCATATAAAACCCAAACACAAAATGTTTAACATTTTGTGTTTGGGTTTTATATGGATATAACATATAAAACATAGAAATGTCTTTCTATGTGGACATAGAAATGTGTTTCACCAGAAATCACACGCAGAATGAGACATTCCACTCCAACAGCTTCAGTGGGAACAGCTTCATCAAGGATTAATAATGCTGGTTGGGGATGTTATTATAGATATTACACTAATTTATAGTATTAAAGCTATACTTCATTGTAGTTATTATACTTATTGATAGGAAAGTTAGATATGTACTTCAGAAAAAAAGGCAGGAAAATTTGATTCTGGGTAATTATACAAATGGGTCAAAACTGTTTTAAATGTTAATAAAAATAATTAAAGAAACAAAAAGCCAGTTATCTAAAAAACTGGATGCAACATGTCTGGGCTCCAAGAGATGACTGCCTGAGTTACTAAATCATTACTCATACTTTTAAAATATGAAAGCTGATGCTACACTAGTTATAGCTACTATGGGGGTTTTTTTAGAATCATAGTTTCATTGCAGGAAATTTCAATCAAAAGCCCATAAAATAACCTTGCCATGAAGAGGAAACTGTAATTACTTACAATTAGTACAGTGTGTAAAGGATGGCTTCAATTCAATTAAACAATTTCATAATTTATGGAACAAATTATGACCATAATGGCCATAATTTCAGTGGGTTGCCATCAATCAGAAAAGAGCAAGGTAAACTTCAAAATAAAATTCAAAATTCAGCTTAAGGAGACACCAGATATTTTGTCTTTGCTCAGTGACTCAGGTTTCCTCTGCGTGTGTCAAATTTCCTGTACATTGTATGACTTTGAATTCTCCTTTTCTACGTTTATAAAAGGTCTTCTGAGGCACAGGGTGGGATTGTTGGGGTGTCCTGTGCAGGGCCAGGAGTTGGAGTTTGATGATCCCTGTGGGTCCCTTCCAACTCGGGATATTCTATGATTCTACATTGCCAGATGGAATTTTTTGGAACAGGTTTACATTATTTTGGGAGCTACATTTTAAGTCTGTTCAAAGTGCTACCAAGGAAAATCTCCCCCTGACAACCAAACAGAGCTTGAGTTGAGCTCCTCATGTCTGCACAGCTGCAAAGCTCAGGGTGGATCACCATTCCAGGAGGGTGGATGGAGTTCCAGGCTGCTGAAGCTGTGGAATCCCTGGGAACTGAAAAAGCAGAACTGCTTAAGAGGCTTCCCCAGCTGGTGTCAAGCACAAATTTCACCTGAGACAGATGTGGGACTGAGTTTTTCCAATTCCCAAGGTCACTTAAAAAGGCTTTCTGAGGGGACTATGGCAGAACTCAGGGAAAAAAAGAGTGAGGGAATAAAAGGCCTCCTAAAAGGCACCCCTGTCTTGCAAATTACCCTGTAAACCCTTCAGATTCAGGCAGGTACTGCAGGAAGATACAGACTATTTCTCTCAGATTCATGATGTGAATGCAACATTTCCCCCTTTAGTCAGCAAAATCAGGATTCAACCCCATATGCACATTCTGAAGTGTTATCACATTGGTTCCAGTAAGTCAAGAAATAAGCTGTTCAAAGGAAGCGCAGCAAACACAGAGTTATTATTTTCCCTAACAAAGAGGTGTTTGTTTTTTTGTTTTCGTTTTGGTTTTTGGTTTTGTTTTTTTGTTTTTTTTGTTTTTTAAACAGGTACTGTTTTAAAGACCATAATCCAAAATGTTACTCCTTGACAGGCTGCCATTAATTCAAATCAACCCTGAAAAGTTGAGCCACAGTCACACAGAAGTTACTGGTCTCACTTTTGAGGTAAGGGGAGGAAATTCAGCTGCCTGTTTATGATGGAGGATAATTGTAGATCCCCTAATGATCCTGCCTGGCCCAAAACTTTATGAAACTCTAGAGGCAGTAATAAATCATAGCAGGGATCTCAACCAAGAAGGGGGGATGCTCCTGTGTGGCAGGAAAGCTTTCCTTCACACTCATATGTCACAACAAACTGGGGAACAGAATTATGTGCATGTGTGGTTCTTACTCAGTGACAAAGCAAACACTGCCTCTAACTATGTGTGTTTTCTGGGAGACACAGAACATTGAAAAATGGTCAAATTAACAACGGCAATACATTCTCCATGTAAATTAAACGCTGTGTAGACGACACTTGTAGTGATTATAGTTCGCTACATGACATATGTTTAATGATTTAGATTGGCTGCTGTTGAGAGGGATTTAATTTAAGGCACTTATGGCATTGGGCTCAAATTATTTGCAAGAGTTGATTGATGCTGATGCGTTACTCTGCAGCTTGTGTTCATCTCAGGATCATCCTCTGTGGACATCTCCCTTATCTCCTGCAGGATCTAAACCCTGGGCTCCTCTCACATTTTTATCCCTCCATACATATTGTTTAACCACTTTCCAGAACAATCAGATGAAAGAACAAAATTTCTGTGCGTCCTTGTATTTGATTTTTTTATGTCTGCAATTTTTAAACCATTTCCCTTGAGAACAGGCTTTGGACACCTAGTTCCCATGAAAATTAGCAAGAACTGGTCATCAGACCCCATAAGAAGCTTTTCAACTCTCCATTTTTCTCTCTGTCTGTATCAACAGTCATCAGCGAGCTGCTGATTGTAGGAACCCGTGGATTCAGAAGTGTCACCAGAAAATTTGGTAGCAGCTTAAACTTAGTCTGAGCTATGGAGCTCCCAGTAACCTTCCCTGGGATGTTATCTACCCATGCTGATAAAATCCACTCTATAGTGTTTAGCAGCCGTATGTTCCTCACAGAATATCTGCAGTGCACATCTCCTGCTGGAATGACACGGGAGGTGAGTGCATGGCTTTCACTGAGGCTGTTTGAGAGTGAAAATGAGATTTGGATCCAATATGTAAAGGTATTCCATTAACTCTTTTGGCCTATGGACTGGCCCCTCAGCGTTCACTGCTCTGGTCCTTATTAACAGCAATGACTGCTAAATCTGGTGGGAGGATGGGGAATGAGGAGGGCAGATGAGAGTAAATAATCAAAGTGAGTGTGTCATTGCCCAGTAGCACAAACCCAGCTGGCTTGGGAAAGGCTGAGGACATCTAAAGCAGTGGTTAGCTCATTATTATAGAATCAAAGAATCACTGAGGTTGGAAAAGACCTCTGAGATCACAGAGCCCACCCTGTGCCCCATCCCCACCCTGTCCCCCAGCCCAGAGCACTGAGTGTCACGGTCAGTCCTTCCTTTGGCACCTCCAGGGGTGGGGGCTCCATCAGCTCCCTGGGCAGCCACTTCCAGTGCCTGACAACCCTTTCCATGAAGAAATTCCTCCTGATGTCCAACCTGAACCTCCCCTGATGCAGTAATCTCATCCCATTCAGATACTGGATGACTCGTGGTGCCCTTCAGATTTGTCAGCTAGCTGGCTACTCTGTTCCAGTTTCTGGGAGCTCTGGGAAGGAATGGGTTACTTCTTCCAGGTCTCCTGTGTGTGTTAATTAGTTTCTTAATGCACTGTGGGGAAAAATATCCAGCTGCTGGCTGCTTGAAGGCAAAAAACCTGGCAGGGGGTGTGGTAGGGTGGGAGTACAAGACATGAACTCAAACTGCTGCACTGCTCAGTCAGGAGCAAATAACGACCACGAGGCTTGGAGAATTCTGCATCACATTGCCAATAACCCTTTCTCCTACAAAAAGCAGCCCTTACACATGAGGATTGTACTCCTTACTAGCATAGAAACACTCTAGAAACACTCTTTTTCCTCGGGGGAAGTGAGCCACCTTAAGCTCTGTGCATCATTAAAACCCTCTCTGGGTAGGACACAGGACTGGCAGCAGCCTATGGCAGGGAGCTGCAATTCCCATCACTAGAGCCATCCCTGCAATCCATGGGCCAACAAATGCTCTGGCTCAGAACTAGGATGCCCCCTCTGCTGATTTCGAGCTATTTATACATGTCTTCTGTGCATATTCCCCCTCTCATGGGCAGTGCAGGTATGCCCAGCTAAAGCAGGTGTAAAATATAGGTTGAATGCTCAGTGAAAGCCTTACAGAAAACCTGGGGTTTAAATGAGTATTAAATAGAAATCAGCTAAATGAGTTTCAGAGGAGAGCAAACACTAAGCACCTTTAAAAAAAAAGAGCTAAAATAGTTTGCACAAACTGCCTGTGAAATTTCCCACTTTTCAGTGTGTGGATAACTTGTAAACCTTCATTTGGATTCTCCTTTGCCCCTTAAGGATTATTACATTTCAAAATATGGAGCATTTTCTGAGACAAACCTTTGCCTTTATATGCACTGTAGCCAATACAGCCTTTGAAATAATAAATTGTTTCAGACTATTAAATTACAGACAGAGGGTTCAAGAGCACCCTCAGGCAGAGGACACCAGGTTGGGTGGGAGTGTTGATCTGCTGGAGGGCAGGAAGGCTCTACAGAGGGATTAGGTTGGATATTAGGGAAAATTCTTCATGGAAAGAGTTTCCCAGCCCTGGAACGGGCTGGAGTCCCCATCCCTGAAGGGATTTAAGAGCTCTGTGCATGTGGCACTTGGGGACTGGGTTAGTAGTGGCCTTGGCAGTGCTGGAGGAAAGTTTGGATCTTAGAGGGCTTTTCCAACCTTGATGATTCTGTCAAATTTGTCTTTTTTGAACTCTGACAGATGGCTTTTCTTATGATTACGGCTAAATTTTTGTCCTATACGTTATTTTGTGAGCAGAGGTAAGACTGAAGGTTTGAATTCTAGAAAAAGGCAGTAAAAATACATGATTAGGCATTTAGAATTCATTTCTGTTCAATAAAGCTTCAGCAGTGAGCTGAATTAGCTTATTAATATAAGAAGTTGCTGTTGGTTCTTGGAAAAATCGGAAAAAAATGAAGAGCGGGAAGAAATTGAAGAAAATTAAAAAGATCATAAAAAATTTCTGACTGACATATCCCCGTTTTCTCAATCATTTCTTTTTTGCAATTTTTTTTTCTGTTTAGCTTCTAGAGTATATAATTTGTATATTTTCAAAGGGGTGTATAACTTTAAAACCTTTTTATGTGGCAACTAGACACCTTTAAAATAGCAAATGAGTCCAGATGGCAAGTGTTCAATGAGTCTGGGGGGGAAAACCAGCAGAAAAGCAAAGTAGCTGCTAACAAAATATGTAGCTTCTCATTAGTGTAGGAATCATGGCCACAAGACCCAGAGGCAGCAAATATTGTACTAGTTTTTAGGAAAAGGGGAATGATGGGAATGATGTCGAGAATTCTGATTGGAAGGATAAAGTATGAGGTGGAATTTGTAAAAGGGCTGAGGAAAATGACCTGAGTTATATATATTTGATGGTTAATTTAAAAATTGAACTGATCAATTAAGCTCTTGCTCTTCACAAAGGACACCTCAAAGCTTCTGTGAATCTTTGTTTTTCCCATTTTTAGGTGTAAATGGATCACACTTGTGCTGCCTAAGAGTCCTTTTTATTACTCTGAAAGCAGAGTGTGGAGTCCACACATGTCCCTCTCAACAGGGTGTGAGAAAACCTATTTCTCCTTTGCTAATGTGGCAAATGCTTTATTTGAGCAGTGAACTCCTTCAGCTGTTCCGTGGGCACCCTGTGAATGAACAGCTTCCTTGTTTAGGGTATTTTTTTGAAATTAAATATAAATAAATAAATAAATAATCTCTTTCTCTGAAAGCCCCATGTAATGTCTGTAAGTATTTTAGTGCAGAGATTGTGCCTTTTTTACAAAACCATGTAAAACTCAATTCCATGGCGTTTTTGTCCCATGGAAAGCCAAATGATTCAGGAAATGGTGACGTGAAGTTTACTGAAACTTCTCTGTGATATTCATCAAATTCAAAATTAAAAATCAGGGGGGTTGTGCAAAAGCAATGCAGACACAAGTTAATTCATTTTCCCTCTCTTTTTTTTTTCCCCACTGAAAGTGGAGAGATGTGAAAACCATCTGAAAAAGGGTCTAGGTATGCTTTGATGTCCTATTAATGAGCCTGTTTTCTCCCCTTAGCACATGAAATTATCTTGTTGGCAATAGGAAAAAAACAACAACCACAAAACAAACAAAGAGAGAAAGTGCAGATAGTTTTGAATTAACTCCATGTCATGGAGGTATGAGACTGAGAAGAATTTTCTGCTGGTTTTCCTAATAACTCTTTGACACCAGTGTTTTAATAAAATTATCTCACGTTCTGAAACATTTGGATAATGAATTAATTGAGTGATAGAGCTGTCAGCTCTCTGCTGCTCAGCTGACCAGCTGACATACCAAGGACTTTTTTGCAATTGGTGGATGTTGGGTTTGATGTTTAATTCCCTTATTTCATCAAAAGACTTTATTTTAAAAGACTATTTGAATCATGCATGTGCTGGAGATGTTTCTTATATCTAAATTATCTGCTGGAAGAAATGGGGTTTTCTTGATTAAAGATTTTTTTTGAAAAAAGAAATAAAGTTTTTCTTCATGTGGGGACTTTTGTTATGAAAGTCATTTTGCATTATTCAGATGTGGTGGCAATGAATTACAAATTTCCTCATCCATCAAAGTGCAGCTTCTGCAAAATTTCCCCCGTCCTGAAATGGCTTAGAAACACAACACAGCATGTGCTGAGGTCCCCTTGCCCCTTCACGAAGTTTGCTACTCCTATTTTCTTTTTATTTTTAAATATTAAAAGTCCCTGTTGAGCTCCAGCAAGTACAAAGACAAGTAGAAGGACAAGGCCTGCTCCATGGGAAGGTGTTCACAGCAGCCCAGGAGAACAGTTTCATGAAAATAGAACCATTTCCATGAACACCTGATTTCAAGGATCATATTCAAGTTAAAACTTGCCACAAAATAATGTTCTGGAATTATCCTAAGTTCCTGAGGTCCCTTCCAGCCTGAATTATCTTGTTGTCCTACGAACAGCTGGACATGTTTACTGGACAGAGGCCAGGCAGCAATTTGGGAAAAGTGATTTTCAGCTGAAATAATGCAGATGATCGTGGAATCAGAGAATGGTTTGGGGTGGGAGGGACCTTAAATTTATCCAGTCCCATCCCCTGCCAAGGGCAGGGACACCTTCCACTAGCCCAGGTTGCTCCAAGCCCCATCCAACCTGGACACCTTGGACACTTCCAGGGATAGGGCAGCCACAGCTTCTCTGGGCAACCTGTACCAGGGCCTCCCCACCCTCAGAGCCAAAAATGTCTTCCTAATATCCAACCTGAACCTACTCTCTGTCACTTTGAAGCCATTCCCCCTTGTCCTGTCAGTCCAGGTCCTTGTAAATATTCCCTCTCCATTTTTCCAGTGAGTTCAGGTCCTGGAAGGTCACCCTGGAGCCTTCCCTGTTCACACAGGCTCTTCTCAGTATATCACACAGGCTCTTCTCCCAAGTTTTGCATGCACTCACAGCCTCCTGCACTGCTTGGGTGGTTCACAGCAAATAAAGTGCTGGTTTGATTGATCTCTTAAAATGAGAATATTTACACCCAACTCTGCCTGGCCTGGGCTGTGTATTTTATTCCCTGCAGATTCCAGCACCTCCTCCCCGGGACTGGTAGCAAGGAGTAAACAGAAAGAGCAGAATTTCTGCAGATTAGTTCCTTGCAAATGTATTCTTTGAGGATCTGTCTCGGTGCATGGTTCAGTGCTGAAAAGGGAATATGGATTTTACATATTTTATATATTCCCTCTTTTTCTTTTGGATTGTGGCCAGCTTTGGCTTTTCACAAAGGCTGGTGTTCCTGTTTATAACACCAGGTACCCCTGTTTATGATATCAGGCATTTCCATTTATAATGTCAGGCATTCCCATTTATAATGTCAGGAGGGATGTAGGAAAGTGGGCAGAACCACACTGTCTCATTTCCATGCACAGATTCAGATATTGACCTCCCTCTTTGTCTGTCCCAGGCATTTGCTTTGCATTTTTGGGGAAAAGCTGTGAGTTTTGCATCTAAGTGGATGTTGCCACCACCACGGCATAAGGAATTAAAAATCTTTGCATTTTCTGCTCCTGCCTATGACAGGGAACTGCAGAGGGTAGGAGCACCTGGCAGGTAATTCAGTTTAATTCCTGGAAGAGCAGCTGATATTTGCCTCCAGCCCATTCCCTTTTCTCAGAAGACACATTTCTGTGACACGGACACAGAGGTTACAGAAAATTGTGTCAAATACTATAGCATATAAGACTTAGCAGTTGTTTCAGGGCAAAAATACAGCAAACCAAGATGGGTAGTGCTGCCAGGCCCTTTAAACCCATCTGGAAAGTACTTCCCAGAAAGTAATTCATGTTCCAACTATGGATGTTCCCACTTTTTGACCCAATGCTTCCTTTTGCCTTGTGGCAGGAGCTGTGTGAGCCCTCACCTGAAGGGATGTGTGCTTTGAGATGAGGTCCAAGCTGTGAGGGAATTCTCTATTCTGAATAAGACACTGTGTCTGAAATCCCATCTTAGAGTGATGGTGAAACTGCAGCTGCACGTGCTCTCCAGGGAATTTTTAGGCAGGCACTAACTTCCATAATGTTTATGCATGTCATCCATCATTGCAATGTTTCAATCCTCTGGATATCCAGAGCCAGAAAAAGTCAGGCCTAGGGGGCTTGCTGTGGCTTTGATATAAACAGAGAAAAGCCCTTTTGCCTCTTTAGTGTTGAAATTGCTTTGACACTCTGGGTTGGCCCGGATTGACCAATATGCCAGATGGATATGGGAAATACCTTGGATTTTATGGTGCTTTACAACCTAAAAATTACCCAAACCCATTTCCTAGAAATTATTTAAAATATTAAGGCCCCATTTTCAGAATGAGCCTCCAATTCTTTGCCTGCAAATAATTACAGGTACAATTTAGAGCAAATGGGTGCAAGGGCATTTTTTGAGATTTAGACCTCTGCCTACCTGATTATCCCACAAAAAGATGATTATGTGCTATAAAATGTTTTCAGAGTAACCTGTGTCTGGCTTTCATAAAATTAAAGCCTGAGTTGAAGTCCTCTCAAAAAAAAATCCTGAAGTTAAACAGTAATTATACAATTACTGTATATCTTTTTGCAACAGAGCTTTAAAAATCTTCAAAATCTTTCTTTAAATATGTGGTTTATTGTTATCATAATTTCCCTGAGGTCTGCTGCACTGGCAAACTTATGGTCCCTCACCTAAAAACGTCATTGTGGTGCCTTTGGTACACATAAGAAAGATAGATTTTCCTTAATGTCGTTCTAAAAACTATTTTCATGTTCCAGCATTTGGATTTAGGAAGCATAGGGTATATGTATTATATAATTTTATTTGAAAGTAGTAGAATTACATAAAGGAAATAGGGCTACCATTAGGTAAAAAATAAAAGGACCACAATAAAAAAATAAATAAAGGTATTATGTTAGAGGAGAGACAGTTTGTACCTCCTTGAGGAACAAGAATTGTTGCTTTTGAATTTATTTTTGTTTTAATTTTTCCAGAGACTGGTGTAGCTACAGTGAAATTCAATGCAAATATCATGGTACTGATAAAGAGACTGTAATATCCACATACACAGGCTTGCATAATGGTGCAGCCCATAAATATACCATGCATTTTCTAGGACATGTTATCATAGGGCAGGATTTAGTGGATGGATTCTAACTGTAATGTCAATTGAAATATTTGGAGTGGGACTTTGCTCACATTTTTCACCATATGGTATTACTAGAGAATGCCAGACAGAAGAAACTTCTGGGAAAACGTTCTGAAATCAATAAAATATGAAAAATGTGTTAAAAAAGTAGGAATTCCACCCAGAAAGGAGAGGGAATTAATGTTTTATTCAAAATATGTAAAAAAAATAATCCGAAAGCACAGGCTAAACTTTCCTCAGAGCTGAGGTTCCAGAAAACTCACACTGACTGGGAACATAAATATATGACACTTATGGAAATATGGACACCTAGTGAAGGTGACAATTCCAGAATGTGCCAGTGTGGTCCAGAAGCACTGGAAAGATGAAGCAAATTTGACTTGACCAGGAGAGGGCTGACAGATAATGTCTTCAGGCTTTTTGGTGGGTGTGAACTCTCCCTCTGTAGGTAGTGAAGGTCATAACCGACAGCCCCCCAGAGCTGATCTGGTCCTACAAGCTTTTGTCATGGTGCAAAGCATGGTAAACCTGCATGATATTGCCTTTGGAGGTGGTGGGAGAAAAGGGAATCACAGAATCATTCAGGTTGGGAAAGACCTCTGGAATCATGGAGTCCCCCCTGTGCCCGATCCCCACCTTGTCCCCCAGCCCAGAGTACTGAGTGCCACATCCAGGCCTTCCTGGGACACCTCCAGGGATGGGGACTCCAAACCTCCCTGGGCAGCCCCTTGGTTAGGGAGCAAATCTGTCTGGAAGCCATTCCCAGCTACGTGAGGGACAAGAAGGTGGTTGGAAGCAGCCAAAATTAAACTCCTTCCCCTCTCCCCCCTAGCACTGTTCCTGATGGAGTCAGCACAAGGCAAAGCAGTTGGTTGGAAGTATCCGGGAAAAGAGATCCTCCAGGTTTCTGGGTGAAGGCTCCTACATTTACCCTCTGCCAGGTTGTTCCTTATGGCCATAATATCCCTGTGACAGGCCATAATATCCCTGTGACAGGCATATGTCTCTCTGCAGGGAGGCTACTGCTTTATTTTCTACCCAACCTTCCCGTGCTGAGTGGAGGTGCCAGCTCTCCACTGTGAAGTAGGGAAGGGGTAAGGCTTTTAACAGCAGGTTTTATTCTTGCGACTTCAGCCTTTTCCTGCAAAGGTTATGAAAACACCTATAAAACATTTTATTTTTGCAAATCTCCTAAAGCTGTTACATAACCCTTGCCTGCTTTTCACTGCTTGACAGGGCATCAAGAAAGTATGTCAAGAAAACCACAGAATATTAAATAGTAAAATTTGAGTCACAAAAATTGAGGGTTTTTTCCAAGTGTATTTAAGTTCTAGCCATAGTGCAGACTGTGGTATATAATTACAGGGAGTTTGAGTAATATTGTTTTTGATTAATGTCTAAATGGAGAATCAAATTGAAAGAGAGCGGGTTTTGATTAGATATTAGGAAAAAATTCTTTACTGAAGGTGGGGAGGCCCTGGCACAGGTTACCCAGAGAAGCTGTGGCTGCCCCATCCCTGGGAGTGTCCAAGGCCAGGCTGGATGGGGCTTGGAGTAACCTGGGCTAGTGGAAGGTGTCCCTGCCCATGGCAGGGGTGTGGAATGAGATGATCCTTAATGTCCCTTCCCACCCAAACCATTCTCTGCTTCTATGATAGTAATGACATCCAGCTGAGCATCTTCCACTAGAACTGGTTATGCTGGTTATTTTCTCATCAATGTTACTCAGTCCACTTTATCAGAGAGAGATTTTGGTGCTAAAACCAAGCAAACTGTCTTTTTTTTTTTTTTCAGTCTCTTCCATTTCCCAGTCATTCTTCAAACACACAGACCTCCCTGCCCTAAGGAGGCAACAACTCAGAAAACATCACTTACACCTCCAGATAATCAGAATGAGTACAAGAATAAAAAAAATTTAAGTGAAATCTCCCACTTAAATCACTGTGAGCTTTCATAAATATTTGCTGAAACATATCAGCATGTTTGAGAGAGAGAGACCAAATTATTGATGCATATTCTGCAGTTACTGGTCCATGTCCTGCTTTCATGGTGAGAAGGAGAAAGTAAGAAAGATGTAGCCTCTGGAAAAATGTTGGAATTAACATCCATCTACCTGTTCTGGTTTGCCCGTGTCAAGCATATGGCAGAAAGTTTTCCTCATGAATCTGGGAGAGAGTCACACAAAAAATTTCAGGTATGACTTAGACTGTTATAAAGAGAAAAAAAGAAAGGCAAAAATTCAGTACTGGAATCTTAGAAGAGTTTGTGGATGCCACATCTGGAAAAACACCCGTTTGAACTCATGCATGGACCAAAATGTGCTGCTCAAGGCGACTGTGCTGGTTGGATTTAAAGGGAGGTTGGATTTAAGGGGAGGTGTCTCTTCCACAAGATGTGGGGAATCAGGATTTTCTCTGTGTATCTGCTTCCAGGCAGCACATAATCTTGTCTGGGTAAGATTCAAGGAGGTCAGGAGCTGATCAAACAGCCTTATCTTTCTGGAAAAGGAACCTTATTCCCAAAGCTATAATATAAGCTCTCACTGTAGGTATTGAAGCTTTCCTGAGAAATCACAAGTTTGATCTGGCCTCATCTCGCAAAGGCTGAAAATGGTTCCCAGCTCCTGGGAGTTTGACAGCCACAAAATGTCACCAGGACTGGCGAAGCTCAATGCAGGTTCTTCTCATCCCTCTTCTCTTGTTCTCTTGCTCTCCTTTGGTCTTCCTTCCATTCCATCACTTCTTTTTCAGTACCTAATGAAACAATACCTGAATCTCTAGTTGTTTTTCCCTCTCCCTTGGTGCCCTCATTCATTTCTGCCAGTCCCTCTTTTCAAGAAAAGCCATTTTGTTTCCTTCTGTACATCAGATTTTTTCTCATCCCTACTTTTATTCACTCTCTATGACGAGTATTCTCACTTCTGTCCTTTTACACAGGACAAGCCTTTACTTTCCTTGCCATTATTTTCCTTCCTAAATCACTTTATTCCCTTTTTTCAGCACATCCCAACCAACGTTAATCAGCACTTTGAGTTTTACATTTTATTCTTTATTCTTGCATAAAATTGGGGTTCCTTTCCAAAAAAGCTCACAGGTGGTAATAACTGCCACAATCTCTCTTCTCAAACCCTTATTTAGCTACTTTGTTATTTGTCATTTTCCTATTATCATCCTTTCGCTCTCACTTTTATTTCACTTTCACCTCCTCCCCGTCACTTTTTTTCCACGAATTACTTTTTCCCTTAAGTTTCCATTACTCAGCCAACAACCATTCTTATAATTCCCACTTCTCTCCCCCTCCTTTTTCATGAGAATCCAGTAGTTTGTTCTCCTGTGGTGGCTCTTTTTTTCCTGGTACAGTTAGATTTTGACATGGGTGAAGAGATTCTGATCCCAGCAGATGCTCGAGACTGGGTAACAGTACAGAGACAAGAGGTTTGATTTTTACTAGCATTCATCTCATCTCTCAGACCTTTCCTCCTCCACCTTTTCTGACCTCCCCTCCAGATGGCCTCTCCTCAGACAGCTGAAAATTGACTGTTTCACGTGTGAAACTCCATCCTGACATAGAAAACAAACCTGCAGCAATCAGTTGTTTTGTTCCCCACGTCCCTCAGTAATTGTCTCTCGCTTGTTGGATTTTGCTCAGTGACGAGGAAGCAAATGCATTGATTTGGTCTCAGAATAAAACTAAACGTCTGCTGCCCAATAAAGAAATCTCTCAAGTCAACTAGAAGGCAGCTGGGATGGGAATTGCAGCTTGGAGAGCACTGCAGCTAAATATGTGCTCCCATCACAGCATTCCTTGGACGCTGGGCTGACAGAGGTCGGTCTGAGCCGGCCTCTGGAAGCTCAGTGACCACATCTCTATCAAAGCTGATTTTTTCATGCTTAATTGCCTCAGGCTTTCACCTGAAGATGTAAAGATTTAAAGGAATACCCTGTCAAACTGAGAAATTTCAAAGATAACACAGTTCTTTACTATCACCACTACATGGTTTGATTTTTTTTTTAGAAACGTTTACAAATAATAACTTTAAAATTACTGTAGCACCACTGCTTCCATGCTGCACTTGCACATCTGTCAGTAGTTTCACATTTTGTTTCTAGGGGCTTGTGTTAAATCTGGAAAATACAGCCACAACTGGAATCTATTGGCATTCTTATTTGATGTTGTTGTAGAAACCAACGGCAGATATATATTCTAGCCTAAAAATAGATTTATAACCTTTAAGGAAAGCAAAGACAGTCTATGACAATTTAGTCTAGAACTGTGAATTAAACGAACAGTCAGATTTCAAGGAGGCATAATTTCATCTGTTGATGTAGACTGCAAGCTTCTAATTTAGCCATAACTTATACAATATCAGGCATAATTCCCTTGCTTAAAAAGTTATTAAAATTTTAATAAAACCAAGGAGATACTAGGACAAAAGTATATTAAGATGGCATAAAATTGTGCATATATATCGTTAATTTAAAGACAGATTAGATGTTAACTAGAACAACTTAATTGAATATTTCCAAATAGGAATAGTTTTAGGTTCACTTGGAATGTGTTTTCAGTTGCTTACCAAAATTAACCTCAAAAGAAATTTTTCAGTCTTGCTGAGTTCAGGTTTAGAGGGTTGGGGTTCACTTTTAGGTGCAGGTTTCGGGGTGTGAGAGGGTTTTTTTTCTGCTCTCTTTTTATTTTCTTTCTACCGAAGTGGGAAATTATTAGGAGTTTTAGTTCCTATCTGTTTCCCAGCTAAGTATAAGATACCCCTTCACAGGGTCTGCACACAGTCATTTATAGCTATGAGGTAAAAGAGTAATTGGAACCTGGTTTCTTTCATTTCCAAGTGGATTTACCCTCAAAAAATATCCTAGAACGTATTCAGTTCATTTTCTAGTAATTTGTTAGAGAATGGCCTCTTATATGAACAATCAAACCAAGACTTTCCTTTGAGCCCTTGAGTATATATATATTGCTGTTTTGTTAGTTAATTTGCCAGTGTAGTATCAATATGCTCCAGTGTGATATTATTCAGATATTAAGCAGATATTATTCAGGGTAGCTGTTTTTTGATAAGGCTTTTTGGTTAAACTCTACATCCCATGGATACATTTTCATAAATGTCTTTGGGTTTATCTTTCTTGTACAGCTCAAAAATAACATCAAGGTTTTTCAAGTAAAACAACAACCCTAAAGGTGTAAGAACATTCCCACTGTGGATGGTGAAGCACCTCTGATTCACTCCGACCTACAGAAGGAAAAGAAAAACATTGGGAAAGGTACAGGGAAGTCATTCCCTGTTTGGACGAAGAAACTATTGAAATTCAGATCATGGTGTCAGAGGCTGCACGTTCTGTGTAGAATAGATGCCCAAATGTGAGTATAAACTGTTTTGGAGAGAGGAACCCTGATTTAATAGTAATAATATGTTGCAAAAAATGATGAGCCCTTTGCAAACATGAACCAATGTCAAATGAAATGTTCAGATGAAAGCAGGGGAGTTTTAAAAAGCGGTTGACTATGAAAAACATGGCTTCTGTACAATATTATCCTACATATCCTCCAGGACAGCTGGAAATCATAGAACAAGTAGTGCAAGGAGAGGATCCAGCTCTAAGAAAGCCACTGGTGAAACACAGCCTGTTTCTGTCCCTCCTCCCACTCAGTGTTGATTACACAGATATGAGACTACAACATCTTTGGTTTTGTGTCTTAACCCTGGGATTTGGTCAATGGCAGGATAAATTAAAAGGAATTTTATGCAACAGGATGAATGAGGACTCTGGACTGGAGTCTCAGGGTAACCTGTGCCCGGTCCCCACCCTCACAACCAAGAATTACTTCCCAATATCCCATCTAGCCCTGCCCTCTGGCAGTGGGAAGCCATTCCCCCTTGTCCTGTCCCTGCATCCCTTGTCCCCAGTCCCTCTCCAGCTTTCCTGGAGCCCCTTTAGGCCCTGGAAAGGGCTCTCAGCTCTCCCTGGCGCCTTCTCTTCTCCAGGTGAACCCCCCCCCGGTCTCCCAGCCTGTCCTCAGGTGCTGGCTCAGAACAAAGGGCAGGCTCTCCTGCTTTCTTATCTCCAGTGGTGGCAATCCATGGATGTTTAGGACACAGCATGACTATATAACAGTTTTTCCCCTGAGTACTTGCTATGTGTGGATCCCTCAGCTCCAGAGCCAGAGGTGATGTCTGGGCATTCAGCAGGTTTTGTGGGATTATTTTCCCAGGATTTTTCCATTGTCCTTTTGACCCTGTGGAAGGCTTTCTCGGTGCCCTGCGGCAGAACTTTCCCAGTTTAATGCAAGTTGTGTGAGGAACCACTTTGTGTTGTTGCTGTTGCCAATTTGGCCTTTGGTAGCTGCATTTTGTGCTGCTTAGTCCTTGAATCCAGAAAGGCATGGAAAGCTCATTCCAGATTCACCTTCTACACCACGGTGAATTCCCAGCTCTCTGGCTCAGCATTCCCATCCTTGCACACCAGCTCTATACACTTTCCTGTCGTGCTTCCAGATGGTTTTATTGCCCTGGTCTGAAGCTCCCTTATTCCTGAAAATACAATCCACGCTGTTCCAAATAAAGGCTGTCAGATTTCCAGAGCTGCCTCTCAATTAGTATGTGCAGACATTCTGCACATGCTGGGACCAAATGACCTTTGTAAATGCAGCTTGCCAATACAGTCCTTTGCACATCTCCAACATCCATCCCTCTCTGAATGTTATTTGCCTTTTTAATCCTGCTCTCAAGGGTGATCCATTTGGTGAGCTCCAGTCAAAGAAATGCTCAGCTGAGCCTGATCTCGGTGTGGAAAACACACAGAATACAAACAAACCAAAACCAAACTCCAGCAGCAACACAGACTTTTAAACTCCTACTTTTATAATTACTATATACACATTACTCCTACTTTTACAATAATTATATAAATATATATATATATATATATATATATATATATATATATATATATATATAGTCTGTGTTTGGGGTTTTCTTGAACCTATTTTCCTTCATTGAAGACCATCAAAATTAGAAGGAACATTCTCAGTAAATTGCTTCAGCAGTTATCAGATGTCTTTGGATTCATTTCAGCATTTAATAACCCTCAAAAGCTGTTTTTTCCCTCATATGTTTCTGCAACCCTTAATCACGGAGGAATTAACTGCCAAACGCTGGGGGTTTTTTGTTTGGTTGGGTTGCTTTTTTAAGTATATACATTTCATGTACCAAAATAAGGAATGACAGAGGGGTTTTTTTCTTTTTTCTTAATTTTTTTTTTTGGATGAAGCTACCCCCAGTTCTTCATCCTGACAGAAACTCAGTTCTCCTGCAGATTGGATGAAGAGGATCACTGTCCTCATCCCCTCAGCCCCACGTATCCTGGCTGCCCACATTCCGTGCCTCTTTTCAAAGAACTACCACTAAAGGAAATTTTTGCCTGCCTCCAGCCCCTTCCATCCTCACTTCTTAAAGAAGTAAGATCACTGCTGGGGCTGTGCAGACAGACAGACTGACAGAAACCTTTCAGGGACAGACCCTGAAAGCAGCATTTTCCTCTGCGACAATCTTCCGCCACGGATTACCAGGTATCGTACCTGGAACTACAGCAGTTTGTCCAGGTTCCTGGTTTATCTGAAAAGCGTCTCCCAGTAATCTTATGTGCACCATCTGGCCAAGCATCCTGCGAGGAGCCAGCGCTGAAAGGAGGAGGAAATTCTCTCTTCCCCCAAACCGTTGCTAAGCAGCTCCAGGAGTAACAACCACAGCCTTTATTCGGGCTGTGCAAACCTGGGCCCAGCGAGATCCCCCAGCCCCATCTGGGCCAGGGCCATCCAATAAGTCTCAAGAAATGTTTATTCTCTTCCAACTGTCAAGCTCACCTATTTTTTTTCCCCCTATATTGATTATTTTTAGTGTCCATGAGCCCCTGTTATCACAAGAGGGACCGAGTGCCTGCGGCACCGCTTTCGTGCTGCTGGACACCGACTCTCCCCAAGGGGAAGGATTTTTGGCCATGGAGATGGGCAGAGGCTGTCCCAGCCTCATCCAGACCCTGAGCTGCAAGAGTTCAGTACATCTGAGACATCCTGATCCCTGGTGCCACCTCCTGTGCCACGTGGCTGGTGAGAGAAACTCTAGCCTGCCCTCAGTGCCATGGGGGTAAATGAGGCAAAATTCACCCATCGCTTTCTTCTGTGGGGCAGAAGAAATACTTCTGATCGGCATCCTTTAACATGCACTCATGATACAACCAGACCACAAAAACTTTAGGGCTCCTTCCTTACAGGCCCCTGAAGAGGCCATTCCCACCCATTCCCAGGTCCAGAGCAGGAAAGCGCTCTGGTGAACACATTTAGGCAGCATCCTACTTGAATTAATCCTACTGAAATCTTACTTATTAATCTCTGGGATGCTGCAGGTGCATTTATAAATGTCAGAGAGCCATGTTAAAATGTTGTGATCCTTTCTGACATATTAAGCCATTTTTAATTCTCTCTCATCACGCCCAGCCCCTACAGTAGACATTAGATAACTCTGAGGTCCTAAATAAGCTACAGTGACTTAGGTAGAAAGCAAGTTATTAATCTTATGCAAATGCCTGTTTAATTTTCAGGATCTTGGCACCACTGTAAGTGCTGAAAGTCATGGACTATAAAGAAAAAAGGTAATTTCCTGTTTGTTTAATTGATCTTCTGTAGCTTCTCTCCTGGTTGGCAAAGCCAGGTAATGGAATTTGCAATGTAAAGTCATTATTAGAAGTGCCAGTATGACATTTGATAAATCCAGGCTATTTAGGCTTAGTAATACACACTCGACTTATGTTCTGGAAGCACAATTGCCTGCTATGTCTCCTCCTGCTTTTTAAATATATTTATACATATCCTCAGCATTATGATACATGAACATAGTTCTTCATGCATTGTTATTAGGAAGTGATAACTCCCCCCACTCCGCAATAGTTTGTTTTCTCTAAGATTTCCACCCACAGGAAACTTTTGGTCTATGTCATGTCCAAAAATTCCTTTACAGGATGGCTGCCTTCCTCAATTCCCTGCAGGGTCAGTTCTGGCCACCTCAGGAGTGGCAGATTTCCAGGGTACACCCAGGAGCTGCGGATGACTCAGGAGCTCACACTGGGCTCACTCAGTGGTGAATCAATTTTCTGTCATGTCAGTGCTTGGATAAAGCAGAAAATAACAGTACTTCTGACTGTTGGAGGAAAATAAAGGCCATTTGTTACTTCTTTTCACTGGGAGTATTACACCCAAAGCCACGGCCAGCTCCAATTCAAGGCAGAGGTTTCGTCTCCCCCCACATCCTCCTGTGTCATTTCTATTAGATACAACTTCTTTTTTACCTTTTTTACTCTGGCCCAAGCCACTGGTAAAAATTCCTGTACGTTATGACAGGTATTGCTTTAACTCAGCAATGGACAGAGACTGGTTTTCTTATAAAGTTCTTTGGAGTGAAAACATTTTCAAAGTACTCCAGGACACGCAAGGGCTGTGTAACATCCAGGTTATTTTATGGAAATATTTTTTGCAATTATACTACAAAACTTCCCTATTTCTTGTTTAACTTCATTTTACGATAATTGCTCTAACTTCTGTTTCCATCACAGTAATATTTAGTGCAATCATATGAGTTTAATTTGATCATTCATGTTCCACTGCAGTGATCAAAACAGGCAGTGTACTGCTTGGTGTTACACCTTGCTAAATCAGGCATCCAAATAAAAGCAATTACTGTAAACATGCATGAAATGGTACATATTACACTGTAAAGTGTTAGGAAAATGCTTTTAAACTACATTATTTTCAAGAAAAAAGAAATCCCTTGTGCTTTACCTGCATGCTTGAGAGCCCAGCTTTGGTCTGTTAAGTTGAAATTGTAATGAATATGGAATATTAGTAAGCTTTTAAAAAAAATATTAAGTGTTATTCCATGGTAGGTTTCAAACAGGAGTTTATTTATATAGGTTGTATTAAATGCTTCTGACTGTGTCTCTTTCTGAAGGGAGGCTACAAGAGAGATGGAGACACACTTTGGACAGAGCATGTAGAGACAGGACAAGGGGGAATGGCTTCAAACTGACAGAGAGTAGGTTTAGATGGGATATTGGGAAGAAATTCCTCCCTGGGAGAGTGGGGAGGTTGCACAGGTTGCCCAGAGAAGCTGTGGCTGCCCCATCCCTGGAAGTGTCCAAGGCCAGGTTGGAGCAACCTGGGCTGGTGAACGGTGTCCCTGCCCGTGGCAGGGGGGTGGAATTGGATGAGCTTCAAGGTCCCTCCCAACCCAAGCCCCTCTTTTATTCTGTGATTCTTTTGAAGCTCCAACTGCCTGCAGAGAACACCAAAACAACAAAACCAAAACAAATACTGGCAGGGCAGATTCGAAACCAAACAGCTTTTAAACAAACAAACAGAAAAGGGCCTGGAGCATTTTCAAGCACTTTTTACATAAAAGTCAAGGATTGCTGGAAAACAAGGATCTGACTGAGAGACCTAAAGTGGTTGTTTATTTGGCTTTTAACAGCAGAATCAAGTGCAACTCCTAGGGATGCTTCTGGTTGGCTCTGGGGTGGGATGAAGGAGAGCACTTGCCTTCCTCTTCTGTCAGCAGGGTCATAATGTATGAACCCACTCAAATTTCTGAAATACTAAAGTGAAAACCCTCCAAAACCACAAACCTGAATGTAGTAACAGTACTGGCCTACTATACTGGCCTTTCTGAATTCTTGTTTCTCAGTGAATAAGTGACTCATCCCCCCTTCCGTTCCCCCTGACAAGCTTGTCTTTTGTCTGGGGCTCTCACAAAACGAGCCCCTGATTCTGTTTTGTGCCATCAGCAGCCAGATGGTGACTGGACAAGAAGCAGCCTGATTTACCTCGGAGTGATGCTGAACTTCCACAGCTGCTACTGCAAGGGAATGTTCCCTTTTGAATGAAGAGCAGTTTCTGGGGCTCAAAGAAACTGGTAAAACTGCAGTAGACTGGTGTTTATGTAGAAATTAATTTTCTTATTTGTCTCTGCTTCCATGAGTGAGGAAGAAGAAATCTTTGGATACCTCTGTTTAGCTCCATCCCCTAGAAAGAGTAAAATACTCATGAGTCCTGGTGAGGGCTCACCAGGATCACCTACCTATTCCAAAAAGGTGTGCTGAGAAAGCCTGCCAAGGTGCCTGGGAAGTGGAAAAATCCATCTTCTGAGTGGAGAACGGATGAGAAGGGCTTAATCACAGAGCACAGTAAAGGCTACCATGGAACAAGAATTCTCTTTCTAAACCAATTTTTGGAGGGGTTTAATATAAAGGGAGGCTGAAAGGCACAACCAGCACTTGGAGATGTGGATATGAATGAATAAACCAAAGACAGTAATGAAAATATGGTTGTGGAGCAGCCTCCCATCCTGGCAGGCTCCCTCTTCCTCACAAATTAAAAGACAAGCTCTTAGAGGGGAGCAGGGGAAAAGTCCTCTCTTCCAGTCCTGCCTCCTCCTTCTCCTAAAAACATGGTGCTGGTTCAGGTGGGGTGAGGGAGAGAAGGAGAGAAAGGAGTGACTGCTCAGGATTCCTGACCACTCTTCAGGGGAAGGGAAGCTGTGTTTATATGGGCTCATCACTCAGCAGGAAATGACAGGCAATGATTTCCAGGCTCTTGCCTCTCCTTTGGTGACTGTTTAAAAACTGTTTGTGTTGGTTTGGGGGTATTTTATTATACAGAGAATAGGTATATTTGACAAGCCTTAAATATGAATTGCTGCTGTGCTGCATGAAATATCTGATAGCAGACACATTTTGAAGCAGGGCTTTGCTCTGATGCCTCTGCTTGTTTCTGCTAAGAAGTTTTGT
Source organism: Corapipo altera (assembly GCF_003945725.1). Classification (NCBI taxonomy): domain Eukaryota; kingdom Metazoa; phylum Chordata; class Aves; order Passeriformes; family Pipridae; genus Corapipo; species Corapipo altera. The sequence continues at coordinate 3,243,347 of NW_020884934.1, read as the reverse complement.
GCTTTCCAGTTTGTTTATCATTATTATATCCTGTCTTGTCTGATGCATTCCCTGGTCTGTAAATGCAACTTTCATTCTACAGTTAACAGTGTCGAGGATTTTAATAAATTGCCTTCCAGTCATGCTGCATTTTCTTTCTGCAGAGCCTCCTATTTGCACACAAAAATAGTTATTACCCATCCTGTTTCATGGTGAAAACCCAGAGAAGGTGAACCTTTAGCTGCCTTAGACCTGCCTCCCACTCTGTGCTCCACAAACAGACAAGAATAAAGTCGTTTTCTTTCTCTACACCCTAAACTCTGGATAACAGTGCTGCCAAAGTATTGTGCTTATAACATTAAATTCAATTTACCAGTTTAATAGTGCCTGTTACGTAAATGCTGCACTCAGTCACTGAACAGAGTTTGATTCTCTAACATGGCTCTTGGTATCCCTGTGCCTCATTGCTCCAATCAAAACTGGGATGCTAAACTTTTTAAAGATTTTTCTGGGAATCTGAGGTATTTAATCTTACCCTAATAAAATAAATATTGGTTAACTGAAGCTAAAGCTACTAAAAAGATTAGAGACGTTTAATTAGTCAAAATTATATCTCATACTGTAATACAGTAAATTAGATTAGACAGGCTTTACACTTCCAAATTACATTAATGACTGCATGCATTTCCTTAATATTGTAATCTTTAATCTTCGATCCCTGAAGATACTAACGATTCTCTAACCCATCACTGACTTTCATCATCATTTAAAATTAGCTTGAAGTTACAGGAAGTAGTTACACACCAGAAAAAGACATGATACAGATCATTCAGAATGTGAGATTTAACTTAAATTTTGGGTTCATGGATTGCACATGTCCCAATCATGGATGACAGGGAACCAGCTGAGGTGGTTTCTTGCTTTGATTCAGCTTGAAAGGGGCTGCTTTGTTCAAATTTAGCTTATTCTCCTCTGGGGATGGGCTTGGTAAACTCGGGCAGTGGTTGGTGCCACGTTGGCAGAAAATCTGCCTCGAAGGCGGAAAGAGATCTCAGGCAGAAACTCTGTGCAAGGGACGGCAGAGCTCATGGTCAGGCTGTGGCCATCACCTGAGGGGAGGATTACTCTTCAGGATTCCTGGGAGTATCAGTTACTAGTTGTTTCTTCCAGACTGAGACTGGCAAGACCTGAGTAAGTCAGAGAGCTTCACCTTTGGTCTTTGCTTCACGGTCAGGATTTGGAGGGAGATGTCCATGTTCCCATTCCCCTCAACCACTTGCTTTCACAGGGACACATCCACCTTTGAAAAGATCTTATTTTCAGAATTTCACAGAATCACAGAATCACCAGGGCTGGAAAAGACCTCTGGAATCATCGAGTCCCCCCTATGCCCGATGCCCACCTTGTTCCCCAGCCCAGAGCACTGAGTGCCATGTCCAGTCCTTCCTTGAACACCTCCAAGGATGGGGACTCCACAAACTCCCTGGGCAGCCCCTTCCAATGTTTAACAACCCTTTCCATGAATAAATTCCTCCTGATGTCCAACCTGAACCTCTCATCCTGTCATCATTTAATTCCAGATCTCACTCTATCTCACTAGAGGAGCACTGCAGTGATAGAGGATCAGTGGCTTGTTCTGCCTCTCACGAGCCCATGGGCTCAGATTTATATATTTAACAGATTATTAAACTTATTATATCCAACACATGTGCAAGTCTCCAGAAGACTGCTTGGGCAGAGCAGCAAAATATCCCAGGGTATTTGATTTGGACCAAGAGCCTTTGGTTCAGTGGGTTAAGCCCAGCCCACGTTAAGCAAGCTTAAAAGTAATATCTTCTGCTTCACACCAATATATGATCTCACTTTAGAGGTTCGATTTGCAAGGATTTTTTTCCCTTCCAGTTTCCCAAAGGGAATTACATCATCTTTTACTTGAATCTGTTTTGTCTAAGTACGGATGTGTAAAAGTGGCCCCTGATCAGCCAGGGAACTGCCGAGGAGGGGGTGGGATTGGAAAAGTTCAGGAGAGCTGGGGGACCCTGTGTGTTTGAGAGGTGTTTCCATTGAGGAGGAATGGGAAAAAGAAGGGCATAAATCTATTTTTCTAGGAGCAAAACCAAAATGAGAAGATGGAAAAGTGAAAAGGGAAACAAAGGGAAACAAAGACATAACATTTTTCAGCCCTGCTGATCTGGACACCATCCCTCACAAGCGGTTTTGTCACTGTGAAAACTTTAATTCTAACAGTTATCTGCTAAAAGAAAAAAAAAAAAGAAAGAAAAAGAAAAGAAAAAAGAAAAGAAGGCTGGGAAAAGTCCATCCACAGAGCTCTGTAATCCTCCTACTGAGAGAAGATACATAGCATCAAAAAGATATTACACAACAGTGGACAACATAAAAATGTGTTATTATATAGTGCACCTCCTTAATATTGCTGGACACTAAAACATCTAGAGCTCAGTTGCTTTGTGTTACCTCCTCAAGTTACTCCAGGGAATTACGTCTTTTTACTGTTTATTATTGTCTTTACTTGTTTTATTTTAATGCTGGACTTAGTTAAAACCAGAATCAGCCCTGTCCTTTAATGACTTCTTTCAGGATGTTGGTCCCTCAATATGCCTGACAGCATGAAAAGAACAAACAGAAATTAAAACCGCATTAAAAGCAAACAGAAAATTGGACATATCTATAGGAGACAAAATCAGAATTTCTTCTGTCTCATGGAAGTAACAGAGGACAATTTATAAGTAACTTGGAACTGAAAACGTTCATACTTACAGAGTTTTTCCTCTTTCAGGGACATTTTCTTAATTATACTAATTTGTCAAATGTATCTTCAGTTTTACAAGAAGTTTTCTTCTCAAGCATTTGTTAAAGGAAAGATAATTGCAACTGGAAAGCAGCAAAATGAAAAGAACTTTAATTATGCATTATAATAACAAATGTGTTCCAGTTCAGGTGAGCCAGACCAATTACATATGATTAGTGAATGGAAACAATTGATGTTTTTGCATTTTCATTTGGGTCTGATGACCTTTTATGGTGAATGAGCTACAATCTGTCTTCCCTTGGTGCTCAACATGGAGCAAATACTTTAATTTATAGAGCCATTTGGAGAAATAATTTCAGTCTGATCAGAGACAAGCTTTACTGAACTTCTCACAAAAGAGAGAAAACAGATCAATGACAAGACTGAAAAATGGTGTTTCAGTCAGCTTGGCATAGATTTTATTCTCCAGAGACACTGCCTGGTTCCACTGGACCTCACGGTCATGAAGTTGTGACTGCAGCTCCTCAAAACAGATACTTAAAATGATATCATGGCAGCACAAAGAACAACCAGCAAGGCACCACTGCCAGCTGCAAGAACTTATTGAGCATTTCCCCTCCAGGAAAGGTCTGAAAAGGCAAAGCCAAAGTGCACTTTTGAAAAGGACACATCAGGTGATGAGGCTTTCGATTTCCTGTGGTAATGTTGACACAGCATAAGAAAAAGTAATTAGAACTCTTATTAAAAATTAAGCTGCCTTTAATATATCCTTCATTGTCCTCTGTGACGTGATTTCTGATGTTTACTTTTGCTTAGCACTTCTGAGTATCTCTTAATCTGGTGACTGAACCCTTTGGGATGCTGTGCTTCAAAATGCCTCCTTTAGCAGAGACATAAAAGATGCACCATGCAAATGTAAATCACCAGAAGCTCTACTAACTCCTTATTTTACTGAAACCTTAGATTAATAGAAGTGATAAGAAAATGTGAATCAAATGGGCTGTAAAAACAGACCAAAGCCATGTAATTACTCTGCCCTCCTTACTTCATCTTACATTTTTCTTCTAAATATTTTCTTCACCCTTGAAAGTTCTATCCTTGCCAGTGTAGATGAGTCCTTCCCAGCATTAGGAGAAAGATATTCTGGAGCTCATGTAATATTCCATAACTCCACTACTTTCAGACTGTGCCTTTGGAGAAACATATGCAGACTCCTCAAACCTAATGAGGTTGCACATCACTATATTCACTTTGAGGGTACCAGGGCTGTACTAAGTGATCTGAGAGCATAATTTGGCTACTTATAGGAAAGAAAAGAAACCCCCTTGAGTCTCAGAATCCACAGAGAGCCCAAAGGTAAGGACAGGGAAGTCTGATACAGGATCAGCAGGGACACAATAAGCAATGAATCCCTTCAATGGCTTCATCACATCTTTGTTGGGCAAAGCTTCATTGTGAATCTACTTACATTATCAGAGAACTAATGACAGTCTAATTCATAATCAAATTAACTGCAATAATCTTTATTAAGGGAAGAAACCCATTTGCAGAGTACTTTATGGCTCAAACTAAGAAGAAGGATGTGCATGAAGGTAGAGCAGAGATGTTCACTCTATGGATCTAAAAGCCTGACCATATTTTCCCAGGAATATCAGGTAATCAATGACACCACCTCTCCACAGCCTCCTGTGACACCGAGTGAGCTGGAAGGAGGAGGGGATGAATGAAAGAAAAATCCTCTTGATCTTCCTGGCCTTTTTTCTCTTACATTCCTCAAGGATGGTTGCACAGAAAAGTACCTTTTCACTAAGCATTACTTTCCCAATTGCAACCAATAAAATTATTTCCCCCATAATCAATGAGCCTGCATTTTATCATATGCAACTGGGGAGATAATGATTAATATTTCCGTGCCAGGAACTTTAGGATTTAACAGAGATTGTAACTATACCTTGTACATGTTTTGCAATCACTTGCAACTAGAATTAATCAAAGCTAAATTGTCTTCAAAATTCTGCAGTACAAAGTGAGGATTCACATTAATTCTGCACACAGGAAAGTACAAAAAGTATCCAATGAGAGCATATGGCAGATGAATAGTAAGGAAAGGGAAACAGATTTGCACAAGTTATATTTTTGGACATCAGGAGGGATTTCATCATGGGTGGTCAGGCATTGGAAGGGGCTGCCCAGGGAGGTGGTGGAGACCCATCCCTGGAGGTGTTCTAGAAACAACTGGACATCAAGCCATCCAGCCCGAGAGCCAGAGCAGGGCGCACACACATCCATAGTCCCACTAGGATGCTATTTGGAGGCTCCATGTTTTGTTGTGGACAGGATATCAAATAACCCGGGTGCCCAAATGTGCCAACAGCTTCCAAACCCAGGGCAGACAAGGCATGGTGTCCTTGACGTGCCCCAAACCCAGAGAAATTTAAAGGCTGTGTGGAGTTTAATACCAAGCAGTTTGTGCAGCGCAACAGCTGTTAAACTGCATGGCTTGTCTCCCAAAATAGATACAACCTTTTGTGAGACATAAATATTTGCCACAGTGACAGACAATTAATATCCCCACCTTTACCTAGGAAATTTCTTCAAATAACTCCCACTTATCCATGCTCCTCATGTTCCTGGGGATTTGATTTCACAGGGGGAAGGCAGAGGATGCACTGCACCGCAGGGGCTGAGCTGGAGGCTTGGATTTAAATCCCCTCACCAGAAGGAAAGATATCAAGGGTTTGAGGCAAACCATTCCTCAAAACTGTACAACTTGCAGTCCATGCTCACAGAAATCCCGGAACAGCCCGGGTTCCTGCCCAAGAATTGGGATTCCAGGTGGGGAATTTCCCCCAGCAGAGGCCACAGAAGATGAGATGTAGCAGCATCCACAGCTAGGAAAGCTGGGGCAGGTCCAGACTTGGAGCTCTCCCTGCCACACCACCATTCCTCTTCCTCCTTCCTGTGTTCCCAGGATGAGAAACCCTAATTTAGGTGGAAAGCAGACACCAGTGGACATTTCCCACTGAGCCTTCCGATGATCCAACTGCCCACCAGTGCAACTAGAAACAAATTACAGCTACCCCAACTCCAGTGGCTGAAGTTGTAAAACTTGCAAGAATTATATTTTGAAAAACATTGAGTGCACAGCATCAGCTGCAGCAATTTAATTTCAGATTATTCTACCTGATTTATCATACAAGAAGCCAGCTATTATCTAGCTGCACACCAACAGTGATTATTTATTCATTTGGAAATTCGTCCCTTACCAGACTGAGGAGTACAGCTTTTCTCTGAGCTTGAATCTGCACATAAAACCCAATTTATGCGTTCCAGAGAAAGCCTGTGCTGAATATCTCTGTAATCTGGTTAAAATTTATCACCTGAGAAGTGTGAGTCTTGTCTGCCTGTGAAGAGAAAACTAAAAATCAGATGAGGAACAGTGCAGCAAAAGTTTAGTGTGTGTTAGTGTTTCACTCATAAATTGAGATATTTTTCTGTTTTACTCTCTCAACTATTTCAGACTCTGTTGTGCTGCTGTTCGATATGGTGGATAATTCATCAGCCTCTATGTCTTTTATTATTATTATTGCTGTTGCAAAAAAATCTTGAGTTTAGGAGAAACAAAACAATAATTTTGCAATATTGTCACAACACGCCGGGTTAGAAAATAATAAACCTTTTTATTATGATCCTAGAATAGCAAGGAATCACTAAGCATGGTAAACAAGAGCATTCCTTCAGAAAAGTTAAGCTTAAAAAAAAAAAGAACATAGATAAAATGAAATTTCAGGCTCAAACTGACAAAGTGCACTCAGTTGCAACTGGATCTTTAGGGTCAAAATCAGGATCCGTTCCCACTGCCTCCTAGTGCAAGACCAAACCTGAGTCCCGACCTCAGGCCAATACATGGAGCTGAAAGGGCATTTTTGAGTTTAAGATAAGTTTTGGATTTGCCATTAGGAAGCATTTCTTTACCAAGAAGGTGCTCAAGCACTGGTACAGGTTTCCTGGACAGGTGGTTGGTGCCCCAAGCCTGTCACTGTAGAAGAGGCATTTAGACAATGCCTTAAAAACACTTTAACTTTGTTAGACAGTCGGACAAGGCGGTCTTTGCAGGTCCCATCCCACTGCACCCTCTACTATATTCTGTAGTTTGGCCACACTAAATTACCGTGTCAGAGGCATTTGGATCTTTGCTGGAGGTGGGGGTTTTTTGAGCTAAAGGAGAAACTGTCCTCCAGAGCAGTTTTTTGGGGCTGTAAGTTCTCACCAGCACAGCACAGAACTCCACTGTCCTTCCTCTCCATCCCAGCAGTGCCCCTGAATGGCACTTCACTCCCAAACCATGAGCTTGCCACCCAAGCGGAGACACAAGGAGCTGAGGCAGATGAATTTCCCCAGGACCCCTCTGCCATGGAAAGCAGTCGGCAGAGCATGCTGCCAGCAATGAATTATGCATTGCCACTCCACTCCCACATCATTATACCTTTCATTCTGCTGTGTCTGCATGGGCAGGATTGATCTGCCCGTCGCACACTGCAGTGCTCATGATGGGGGAAGGCTGGAAGCGTTTGCACAGTGAGGAGGAAGAACATGAATAAGTACACATTTGGTATAACCTTATTAGTGGTTGGGCCTCGAGTCTCTAATGGGGCATAAAATGCCATCAGAAAGCTTTTTGCTTTTATCAAAATATTGCCTGCTTAGGCGATAATTCAGGAGTTGGCACCGGGGGCCTGATGCAAACTGTCTGCTTGCATACGGTCTGGCAGGAGTGGGAAAAAGAAAACCGTGGTGAATTTTGAATATACTGCTTTCCAGAACAATGTTTTATAACAGCCCTGCCAAACATTCAGAACCATCACTTTCAAGACATCTTGAACTACAGAATGATCTCATCCATGTAGTAAATTAATCAGAACAGAAACGTTGCATGTCAGCAGTGCCACTGTGTGCCTGTAACACAGAGCATTGTTCTTCAGACAAGAACAGGCACTGGAAAGGAATTTGCCCATTTCTTTTGCCTCGGGATGTTCCACCTTTCAGCCTGTCTTCCCTCCACACTCAGGAGAGGATCCAGAATCCATGTCAGGCATGCCGGCACAAGCACCTGAGTGAGATGTTAGGCCAGGATTAAGAATGAATTTTCTTCTATCAATACACATAAAAGTGGAGCTGTCTGACAACCTGGATAAAGAAACACAAAGGTTTAAGAGGAACTTCCTACATGGAGGGGAGAAACACAGCCTCTGTATTAGGATATCAATCCATCGTTGTTTAAGGATATCATTAATTAGCTCAGTCTGTACTCTGACCTTTACCTCTCCTATTCATTCCAGGATTGTGAGGGAAAAAACTGGCTGACTCTGGAACAGGATTTATATCCTATATATATTCTGTCCACAGAGACTCTCACAGGCACCAGGAAAGGATGCAAAGAGTGATTACAAATGTTTATCCTTCAGAGAACTGTATAGGGAAACACAGTGCTGATCCCACAGCAAGAGCTCAGATCCATACCCAAGTCCTTCTGAAGGACGCCACCAAACTAAGTCACACTCAGCTTCAGAACAAAAATTATGTTAACTTTTAAGTGTTCCAAAACTATGCTGAAATTATGAGTTATAAAGATTATTGTGGGCTTTTGGTTCAGCCTTGTAACAAGCAGGAAATGTTTCAGCATTTAAGTGTTTGCATCTACCCAAAGTTCCCCAAATATTTAACTTCCCAGAGCCCTGACTTTTAAATTGCAATTCCATTCAGGTTAAAAGCGGTGCAGGATTAGATCAGCTCATCAGGAATATCAGTCCAGAGTAGTTCACACATAATTACAGCTCAATTAATTCTGATAATTCGGAAACTGCTTTTTATTTTGTTTTCTTATTAAATGTGATGCAAAATCATGGATTTATTAACACAAAGATATTTCTTATCTTGCCACAAGAGCAAATAATCCATTTTGGGGTGTTAAATATGTATTTTTTTGGGTCAACAGAATTCTTAAGTACAGACAGATCTGATACTTTTCAATTTTCCAGTTTTATAGTGAACACAAGGTGAGGAAAAATACACTGAGATGTATGTGATAAGAACATAAGGAATAGGTTGAATTTGGGGTTTATTCATTTTTTTATGTTCGTCAGAAAAAAGAATAAAATCAGATAAGAAGAACGTATGAGAAATATAATCTTTGGATCACTATTTTCATTTTCCTCCAAAAATTTAGAGAGTGTGTTCCCTATGATTTTCTATTTCTGCCTGTAGACTCCCCTAAGCCAAGATCAGAAGCGGAGAATTCACACCACCGCATTTTAGGTATGTAATTGCCTAAATTTAAAAAATAAGCAAATAAAAATTAAATAAGTGAATAAGTAAATAAATAGATAAATAAATAAATAAATAAAAGGTGTTTAAATTAACAGTATAATAAAGAGGGAGGTATCTACATGGAAAACAGGGCATTGCCTTAGGGAAAAATGTCTCCAGTGACAACGTGTCCCTCGGGTTCCTGATCGAGGCACCAAAGTTGGTACCTAAAATTAACCTACCGTGAATATTCCAGCTCTCCAAGGCAGCAATCATGTCAAAATGCTACAGGATAATATCTCATCATGTAAAACAGAGGCAGAGGTGCTGCTGAATAAGGGAATGACACCTGTTAGAGGGAGCCCATTTTCAGTTCTGCCTTGCAGGTAGAGCTGATCAGAACTGGTCCGTGTGACATTTTCCCAGGGAGATGCAGCAGCGAAATCAAATCCCAGCCTGTCACAGGATGCTCATAAAATCACAGAATATCCTGACCTGCAAGGGACCCACGAGAATCATCCAGTCCAACCCCTGGTCCTGCAAGGACACCTCAATAATCCTGTGAGCCTGAGAGTGTTGTCCAAGCATTCCTTGGGCTCTGGCAGCCTTGGGGCCGTGACCACTGCCCTGGGGAGCCCGTGCCAGTGCAAGATGCTGAGTCTGGTTAAAAAAAGGCATGTTGGATGTTTGTATCTACTCAAATGTTTGCATCTCACCATTCCCAGGGAGATCCACATTTTGGAGGATATTTGCCACAAATACAGCCCCAGGCAGCCCCTTCAAATGCACTTGGAGGGTCATGGGGAGACACCACACCCTGTTTTGCCAGTAGTGGCGCAACCATTGCCCAAGCACTGAGGGGCAGTCCCAAGCACTGGAGATTTCCTGGACCTTTGCTCCTGCCAGGAAACAAGGCTCAAAGCAGCCTGGCAGCAGAACTGTGTGGGGTCACCCCAAAGGAGGGTTGGATTATAGGATTAAGCAAAAATCCCTGAATTTGGACTCAGAAGAAATTCAGACACAGGTAGAATGGACCATGTTGAAAGAAGTTTGTACGCTGCAGAGAGACAAAATGAGGAGGGATCTTAGCACTGCATAATTGTTTCCCTGAATTAATAAAATTACGTCTCTGGGAAGAAAACTAAGGGATGTTTATGTGTCTTCAGATACTTTAATACACTAATTTTCACATCATTGCAAACCAGTATTGAAGAAAAACCTGATTTCTCAGAAAGGAATCTTTTTTTCAAGTTAGATATTCATCTATGTAATTATTTTCTGGATTCAGGGTTTTTTTCCCAGTTGTTCACCAGCTCCAAAAACTGATAACTACTAAACAAAAGATATTTTCTACTAAAAAATATTTTCTACTAAACAATAGAAAATCTCTTTGGAGAAATGGTCAGGACATTGTTAAATGGCACTTGGAATCCAACAAACTGAACAGGGAGCAGTGGATCTGTAGTAGGAAGAGCAGTGTGATGATACTGGAGGAAGTGAAATCCAGCAAAAATGTGAAAGCAGTCAAATGGATACAATAGCAAAGATAGGCAAGGTGGAGGAAATAAAAGCAAGAGAGAGGAAAATACAGAAGTGAAGTTAGGGAAAGGATATTAGTTCTTCCTCTAAGTAACACGTTTAATTCTCATAAAAATGATGGTGCTACAGAGATCAGAGAGCACTGTCTGAAAGGCAAGAGGGTGTAATTAAACAACACTAAAAAGTTACTGACTATCCCAAAGGAAAATTAATTCCCTAAAATGGATTGCACCTTTGGAAAGAACTGGACACACATCATGGGATATGTCAATGATGCCATTACCCCCTTGTCTGGTTGAGTGAGCTGCCAGTAAGACTTCGTGCCTGAGGAAAAGAAAACATTAGGAAGATATGGCTAAAGTTGTTCTATGGTTCTCTGAGACAAAACCAAGAGGGTTTATAAATTGGGAATAAGAATATATTAAAGAACATTGCAGATATTAAACACCATGGTACCTAGGAGGGCTGAGGGGAAAAGGGGAGCACACTGTTGAGGTGGCTTGGATGTAGCCAGGAAATTATCCAACCCACAACTATTCCCAACAGTCTGGGCCCCTTCAGAGTCCCACAGAGCAGCTCTTCCACTGGAGACAACCGGTCTTTTCATGCAGTCCTGGTAACTTTTCTAGTGTCCTATTTTGAAGAATATTTTGCTTGGCTTTCCTACCTAGAAAGAGAAGCCTGAAGCTTCCATAGTCCAAAATATGGGACCCATACAAAGGAAATCAACTATTTGAGAGAATCTATCTATGGATTCAGCAAGCAGAGTCACAGAATCATGGAATCATTGAATGGTTTGGGTTGGAAGGGACCTTAAAGATCCTCTAGATCTAACCCCCTGCCATGGGCAGGGACACCTTCCACTACACCAGGTTGCTCAGAGCTCCATCCAACCTGGCTTCAAACAGTCCCAAGGATGGGGCATCCACGGTTTCTCTGGAAAACCTGTGTCGGGGCCTCACCACCCTCACAGTGAAGAATTGTTTTCTTAATATCTAATCTAAACCTCCTCTCTTTCAGCCTGAAGCAGGATGCAACCCCATAACCCCAAGCAAAATCATGCTTAGAAATCCCATCACGATGCCAAGGACATTTAAATCTCAAATTAGACAGAAAATTTCATCTCCCACAGCAGCACATTTGGCAACTTCAAATCCAGCTGCAAAATGTATTGTTCCTGATTAGTAAATAAATAAATGAATAAATATATTTCTTTGTTCTACATTGTGTGAGCAAGCCACAAACACTCAACAACCACTGTACATACAGTGTGTCTCAAGGGTGCTGAGGCAGTAATTTCAGAATCATTTAGGTTGGAAAAGCCCTCCAAGATCATCAACTCCCCCCTGTGCCCCATCCCCACCTTGTCCCCCAGCCCAGAGCACTGAGTGCCATGTCCAGGCCTTCCTTGGACACCTACAGGGATGGGGACTCCAAACCTCCCTGGGCAGCCCCTTCCAGTGCTTGACGACTCTTTCCAAGAAGAAATTCTCCTTGAAAATTACTAAAATTAAGATTAATCCATCAGATTAGTTCATTGCTTTTGCTTAGACAACACTTCAAGGGACTGACTCCTCTCCAAAGATGGTGCAAGTGGAGACCCCAGAAACAGCCAACATCCCTGAAGGATCCAGGATATTTGAGAGCCCCCTGTGGACAAGTTCAGACCGCATTTGCCTCTTGCAAACGTGAACAACTCTGGAAATCACCCAGGTTACCAGACTCCCTTTGCTCTAATACTCAACACACCGAAAAGGAGAAGTAAAGAGGTTCTTGTGCCAGAGGTTTCTTTCCCCCTGCTGAGCTACCCTGAGGTTTGCTCATGGTGAAGTGTCCAATTTGCTGTGTATTTGAAAAGAAGTTGCACCTATTCTAAAAAAGCCAATTCTGTCTACCAGTGTACGTGTCCAAAAGGCAACAAGAAAAAATAAATAAACACAGTAAAGAGCAAACAACTTAATTTTTGCTCAAGCAGAGCATCTGTTTAGAAAAATCTGGACTGGGATATAAGCACAAAATGCAGTTTGAAATCTTTTCCCTACGTTCAAGCTATTAAGTCAAATACATGCTTATAACAAAAACCTCTTCAGAGAATTGAGTTTTATTTCCTACTTAAAATAACTCTCAGCCTGGGCAGGTACTGGTGGCACTCTTCATATTTCTTAGGAGATCAGCAGAAAAAATTACTACAATTCCATATGGGCAATATGCAGCTATACTGTTTTTTCATCAGGGTTGCACACTGTTGATTTTGACAAATGAATCCTGTCAAATTGGCTTCTTTTCCCATAAACTTCCTTTGTGGTCAGTTAAGCTTTTCAAGCTGATCAAGTCTCATTGGCTCACAGTTATCCCCATCAGATAAAACTGCAGTTTATCCTTCAATTTTCTTTAATTCAGGAATCAAATAATATGAACCATCAAATACACTATTTATTCCTATGTAAATAAAAATGTGTAACACACTCTGCTTTTAGCAGATGAACACCTTCACAGCAGAATATTTTTATTTATGGGGGGAAAAAATGTTTAAATGTGAGGTCAGCAGATTTTTGTTCGCTTCAAAGCACACAGACAAAAATAAACAAATAACCAGGAAAACAAATAACTAAAATAAATAAATTAATAATAATAATAATAATAATAATAATAATAAACCCACCTAGCAGGGGAATAGCTGTAAACACAGAGAATTTAGCACTGAAGCAGTTGGGAGCATTTCAGGTTATTGATGGATATCAATGGATGTCATTTTTCAGGAAAAGCACAATGTTCTACTGTTCCCTCTTACAAAGCCGTGGCTCCTAGAGGGACTTTTCAAAAACAGACAGCTAAAAGTGGGACACAGAGTTTGTTTCAGGATTCACTTCTTCTTTACTCCAGTCCCACTAACAGGGAGCACAATCACCAAGTGACCTGACACACACACACAGTGCTCATGTGAGCTCACTCTCCTCTCTGCTCCACAGATATTTATTTTTGAAAATGTAATAAACTTAATAAAAGTGACATTTCGGTGCTTAAAAATACCTCAGATCAGATGGTGCTGAGCCATCCATTTCAGGGTTCACGAGAAGGATACTCTTTATAGGATCACTAAATATTTTATTTGACTGTTTGGAGGTTTATTCACTTAGTTATTATTTTTTCCTCTATATATAGGCAGGTTTGTGGGGGGAAATATGTTTGCACATTGCAAAAATGTGCTTCTCTCTGAAGCTTCTCATGTCAGAATTTCCCCAGTCTTGTTTTAACACCAAAAAACTCCAGCACATTTTCCCAAACCTGAATGCCTGGACCACAAAAAACCCCTATGTGCTTGCCATCACAAAACAGAATAAAACCAAAGCTGATAAGAAAAAAAAAAAAAAGGGCTTTATGGGTCATAGGATTGAAATATATAAATAGTGGCTTAATCTTCTAGGCATGAATAAAACTTCCAACAAGTAGATGATTTCTTCAGTTTCTGTGTGGCTAAACCACAGGGAGCAGCAAACAGTGTCAGTGCAGGACAGTTAAAATAGGTTTCCTGGGACAACTCAGGTCACACCACCTGGGGAAAAACTGCCCCAGCATTAACATTTCACTAGATTTTCAATATGTGAGAGCTCCCAGTTTCTTTCTGAACTTATTTCAGGAAATATATAAAGTAAGGAGGCACAAAGTGTCCAAATCAGCATCTTTCCTTGTGACAAGGCATCAGTAAAAGGGCAAAGGAGGATTTCTTTAGAATCCCTAATTTTGAAAACCTATGGAAAGCCCTGTGGGCCAGTGGCACTAATAAAGACAAACACACTGGTTTGTGTTCTCCCCTGTGCTGAGTGCTCCCCACAGGAACAGTCTGGAGGAGAAATTGTTGGGAAGTGGTACGACAGCATGGATTCCCAAATATACACCTTGCTGCTGGAGCTGACTCCCGACCAGGGCATGAGACATCCCTTATATTTACTTTAAACAAGGGAATGGTTAAAGAAAGGAATGTAAAGAAATTAATATTGGATGCAGAATCTGGTCCCTGGCTCAACTATCCTTCTGCTGTGTAGTATCATCAAGGAATCTAAAATAAAAACACAAAATGTGCCTTCTTTGTCCTTTCAGTCCTCAAGTACCTCCTCCTAAAAGGGACAGAAACTTCTAAGAAATTACAGTTTATTGCTTCTTGTTCCCATTATAACAGGCAAGACTGAACTCAGTTTAAATCCTCCCTACAAAATTAGCCAGGGGTTTGTTTCCTGGGGCTTCAGCCCATCCAGATACAGTTTTCCACTGTGTATAACATGACCCTCCAGACAGCATATTTGCTTTTCCATTTGCTGGTTTCCTTATCCAGCTTCATCACAGCCAGTGTGCAGTTTTTCCCACTTCCTTTGCCTGCTCTTGCCATCACTTCTGTCAACGTCCCCAATTTACAGTCACACATCCTCCTCAGCAGGAGGATGCTGCTGCTGCTGTTTGCACTCCTGGAAAGCCCTGCCCATGTTTCCAGGAAAAGCTGCAGTTTGAAATGCCACCACTGCCAGTGTTTTGGGTTTGTTCTGTCATTAGCACAGCCGGGTTTGTTGGATCTCCAAAGGAGGGCAGCTGCCAAATAACACGTTTGGCACACGAGCCTGGGAGTGACAGATCCAGCACCGAGCGAACATTTGGAGCACACAAGGCCAGATCATCTCCTTTTTGAGATCTGGGGCACATGGGGTGCACACAGAGCTTGAGTAGTAGTGAGGGTGCTCATGGTGCTGTCAGGGGGTGGGTGAAAATCACAGAATCACAGAAACATTTAGGTTGGGAAAGACATTTGTGGGCAAACACAGCGAGCAAGAGTCCAACTTTTCTCTCTTGTAAAGTGACCAAACCCCTTCAGAACAGGATGACTGAGAGAGCTCCAGAAAACAGTTTTGAATGAAAGGCAAGAGGTTGTTTTCAAAGGAACCTTGTCTGGCAGGTGGGACAACCCACTTTGAGAAAAGTGAACTTTATGTCAGATGGAAAGCCTGGTGTTGTGCCTGATGTTCTGATTTACATATGGAAAATTACCACTTCTTTACCTCAGTACCTGAGGGAGTTGATACCTATCTATAGCTGTATCTCTAGAGGCCAAAATCACTGGCTTTCTGTACGAGAGGAGTGAAGTTTTGCTCTGTACAAGAACATTTCCTCGAGAGGCAGAGGGAGGAACACTATAAAAAGCGCGTCTGGGTGACCTCAGAGTGCTGTGTCAAAAAAAAGCTACAGTGCCACAGCAGGGCTTTACAGGAGAGAGCCCAACTCAGCAGGGCAGTCAGAGAAATGGGAGGGCTTTTTTGGGAGATCAGAAGATGCTATTTTTCTCAGGGCATCCTTCCCTGACAAAGGGAGGAGAGAGAGCACTCTCCAAGCTGTGAAATTTCTGCTCCTGTTGTTTAACCTTGGAATTTTCCTCTCAGGACCAGAAATTCTGCCTTGGATGCCTCCAGAAGGAAAAGCAGACACCCTCTGTTCTCTTAGTTGGTTCTTTCCTTTCCTCTCCACCAAGTAGCATCATGTTTAACAACAAAAATTTGGGATTGAGTGTTAATACTAAGGGGAATGAAGGCTAGATCACAGCCCAGCTCACAGCCTTTGGGGATGGACAGGCCAACAGATGGAATTGAGCAGAGAAAATGGGATGCAGATACAGAAAACAGCAAGAGGGATATAGGAGGAATATTATCCTCTCCAGTTGATCCTTTCCATTAGTGTGGATACATGCAGATGCTCAGTGAAATAGGAAAGCACCAAATTCGAAAGGGATAAAAGAAAATGCTGTTTGATACAAAGAGTAATTAAGTTGAGGAACGTGTTGCTACAAGGTAATACTGAGAACTGAGAGTTCTGTGGGATTCAAGCAAAGATGAGACACGGGGAGAATGGGAACATGATTACATCAGATAAGATTAAATGCACAATTCATGCGGGTTGGTAATAGGCGAAACACCAGAGGGTAAGGAGCTGGGAAGAGCTTTCTTGAGGGATATCTTTCCATATTACTCCATTACAGGGCTTCTAATTTCTTCCTTTCAAACCCCTAACACTGAACACTGTCTGACATTGAAAACTGAAATGAAAAAGCTCCAGAGGATGCTTTTATTGTAATTCTTCTGATTTATGTAACAATTTCTGGGAAGTGCCTATCTGTAAAAATAAACTGAGTACTGAGCTCAAACTGCATATCGGTATCTACCTGGGTAAAATTAACCTTCTGTTTCTAAGCCACGGACAACAATGAGTTTCCTACATGACCTGGGGACATTCTGCAGCTCCATGTCCAGCATCTGTTACCTCACTGTCCCAGCAAAGACCTCATGAGAGGGAAAGCACCCATTAAACCCCATATTCAGTTCTGCTGAAGACACAGAGAGTAGGGAGAACTCTCTCATAACTCCACAAACCACCTTTAATTTAACCTCTGTGTCTCCCAGTGGCGTTCTGATACCAGGTTTGTGATCTGTGGCCAGCAATCTCTAACTGCTCACTGGACTAAGCACAAAACGTGTCTGGCAATTCCACCATTTGGTGGATAAATATTTGTGGCTCGGCAAAAATAACACAGCAGATTCCATCTCAGAGGGGAAGCCCATTTGCTGTGATTTATACACTTACTGCAGTGGATAAACACTAATGCCATCATGATTGCCCGTTGTAAAAATCCTGTCATCTGCAGCAACCTGTTTTTTCCATGGGGGCCAACTGTTCTATCTGATGATAAGCAATAAAGCTCTGGAAGGTGATTGTAAAAGTAACCGACTGTCAGCAGCAGTCAGAGCTGTTGCTGCTTGGGCACTGCCACTTATTTGAATTTTTAAGACTTACAAAGACAGGAAATTTGCTGTCTTTCTCACAGTTTAGTCTTTTTTTTCCCTCTTATCCTGCCAGGAAACAGCAAACATCTTTGAGTCTTAACACAAAGATATCCCTGAAAAAAAAAGGATAAATCCTTTACTCCCCATTAGCTGCAAATACATTCTGATACCATCTTGGTGGTTTTATAAGCACATCCAGATGATTTGCTAGATGCCTGAGTTCACACTGTGGTGTTCTTTCAAGTTTGGGGCACAACAAAATATGCCAGGATAAAAGAAGTGTATTTGAGAATTTCCTGACAGTTCTTGCAATAGATCCCACACTCTGTAATCTCTTAAGCATGGAAAGCACTTGAGTTTAACTAGAAAACGTGCATAAACACAGTTCCACATACTTAAGATTATCATCAACCTGCCAGTTCCTTCTTATCTGAGATTTTTTTCCATTTTATTTCCTTTTCTTTATCCTCCTGGTGTACCAGTGCTTGAGCCCGTGATGACAGGAGATAGCGGGGGTGCAGTACAGAGCTATTGTAGCACAGCTCCAATCACTGAATCCTGTAAAAGCCATCACCTCCACAAGGCCAGCCTGCAAGTTCCAGGAGCAGCCTCCAGCTCCAGTTTTTAGGGCTGGGGAAAGGAGCACAGATTGAAAAATGGCAGGAATTTGGAGGACTATAACCTGTGTTAATATGGCAGCAAAATACTGCAGCCAAACAGCACCGTCCTACTCTGAGGGCTGTTCCCATATGTGTCCATACACATCAGCTGTGTCACCATATGCAGGTGTCACTGCACAGACACATCATCTGTTTACTGAGTGTCTCCAGGTCCTCATGGAGCAGCCTGAGTCTCTGACAAAATGGCACTCACATCCCAGCCCCTCTTCGACCACTTTAGGGAGCAGAGGACATCATGTCCCTCAACTGCTCTCTGCTGTCTCTGCAAGGGATTTTCCCCTTCCTTCTAATTCAAACGTAGTTGTTTATGATGAATATTCTCTGTTGCAAAGGGTTTTTACAGTGAGATGAAAAATCCTCTCTTTGATTTCCTGCTTATCATCCCCAACATAACAGAGCAGTGCAAATTCTGTGCTGCGTGAAGGATGGGGATCACACTTTTGGAATAACAAACATCAGTGCACTTCTGAGCTTCTCAGGAGCCTTGATTTCCTGAAACATGTTTCCCTGGAATGAAGAGAGAGCTGAGCTACACTGATGGGTCTGATATTCCAGAAATTGCTATCACAGCTTTTCCCTTTGATGTCTGTCTGCGTCCTGATTGCACCAATCCCAGGTTGGAGGGGAAGAAAAGATGTTGTTGGCAAAATGCTGCATGGCTGGAATGAAAGTGGCACCACATCTTAACCCACTCTTGCCCCACCAGGAACACAAATCTCCCCAGGCAAGAGCAACATCACTTTGGTTCTGACTATACACCTTCATAGAGGGTAGCATGGGGGAAACCTGTATTTTGGCTATTCTGGGTATAATCTAATTTGTGGGTAACATCAACCCAAACACTATAAATCCCCTTTCCAGGCAGATTTTCTAGGGAAACAAGGTTTGCAAAATGCTGCATGGTGTCTGATCCTCTCAGTCCTGTTAGCACCGATAATTTAGCCACTGGCCACCTTTAGCCAGGTTTGACAAAGGGTAGAGGTCTCAAAGTCATACAACTCCTAAAAAAAATTCTGAAAACCAGTTTGAGGAATGTAGTAAATGCCCTCACCAAAGGAAAACCTGGAGTTACCTGCAGGTTTGGTCTGCTGGCTTTGTGTCTCTTAGAAACAACACCAATGTCTCCTGCCACTTGTCATTTGGGACCAGGCAGGAGGACTTAGAAGAAGGAGAAGCACAAGTGCTGCTGCAGAGAAAAGGGTAAGAAGGAACAAGAAAGTCAGCTGAGGTTTCACTAACTGTAGGATGGGGAGAAGCAGAAGACAAGTCTAAGCTTCATTAGTTCCATAAATAGTTTTTTTCTTGGACCTTTCTTTCTTTCCTTCCTTCTTATTTGCCATATATACCTCAGTGTGTCTCAGAATTAAGGCAGCATCATTAGCCAGCAAAAGGGATCCAGCACTAACATTCCATTTTTTAGGGTGTAGATTCTGATCTTTGGATGCCATGAATTCCTGTGGCTCTTTGGAGGTCAGGGGTCTCTTCAGATTTACATCAGACCTCACCCAAAGTATCCATGTGCATTTAGAGCTCAATAATGTGGGAGGATAATTAAAATTAATAAATTATAATTAAATTGTAGAGCTGTTTTCTAGGTTCAGAGCTGTCTTTTTTTGATAACACACTCCTGAGTATGTCATGAGGAACAGCAGAAGATAAGTCCATCCTAAAATAGAGTGCACCATTCCTACCAGTGATGGGAGTGATTGAGTGGCCTCAGAATATTCAGAGGGAGTAACAAGCCATGGGCACCCAGAGATCCTTGTATGAAGCACTCACCTATAGATTATACATACTATAGCATTTATATTTGTATTTAAATGAATACAAAGGAGATTTTTGACATCTTAGCACACCATTCTGGAGGTTTTTATCTCACTTTGGCTCCCACCAAGCACAACTGTGCCAGGCTGGCTGCAGTTCTCCAGCTGAGAACAGGTTTCAGGAATGGTGGGAGCTGCCCACTGGTCCCCTTCATACAGGGAGGTCACTGCTGGTGGCCCTGTGGACACCCCCTGGCTCACCTGTTTGGATTCCTTTTCTCTTGCTCCCATTTTTATAAGCAGTTTTGCCAGATTATGTTTAAATATGACCCTTTTAATCAGGTTACTCAGTGTAATACAAGCAAGATTATGATGAGATGGATGCTGTTATTGCATTACCTATTTTTATCTCCATTGATTCTCCTGGATCTTTCATGAATCACCCTATTGAAAATGTGACAGGTTTATGTCAGTCACAACAGGACTGTAACAATATTAGCTCCACCATGAATTCAGCATGACACCAAAATTGTGTCATACTTGACCTTATTTGATGTATTCGTGTCCAGAATCAGAAGCTCGGTGCTAAGCTGCACAAAGCAAGGGAAGATTCTTTTCTAACAAGACATTCTTCTATATAAATAGTGGTTTGTGCTTTTATTGTTTGCTGCCCAAGCTCCAGCCATGTGATTATATGTAAATAATAATGCTATTTCTAGAAACTGTGGCTACAAGACATTCCAACTCTCCTATTCCAGCACCATCAGTAGCTGGAATAACTTATGCCCAATAGCATCAGTTCTTACTACAAACTAGTGAATTCTGGCATTCTTTCCATGCCTCTGCCTTGCTGAGAACAAGCAGGGCAGAGAACGAAACCTTTCCAAAGTGAGAGATCTTGGCAAAATCAGCAACTGGAGAAAAAGGAAATAGGAGGAGGCCTTCTCCCTCTGATTTCCTCAGACTAAGGGAATAAAGAATCTTCATGTGCAGTTTGGATGAGCTGCAGTAAATTGCCCAACTGTTCTCTTCTGTGAGAATAACACACTTACCAGAATCTCATCACTATAAACTGCTGCAGCTCCATTGACTCTGGAAGAGACAGAGCTAAAGTAGCCTTTGGGTCATTTGTTCTTTTTTTTCTGAGAAAAAGTGGTCTGCCCCTTAAAACAAAGGGCAGGGAGCCAGAAGAGATGATTTTGTACCCAATTTTCTCATAGATTTTCTGTAAGAACCCACAGATAAGAACAAGGGCTTGGTTTTCAAAGAAATTTTGCAGTTAATCTATTGAGCTTAAAGCTCATGTCAATGAAATTTCCTGGAGAAGAGGGATGGTAATTCATTGGGCTTTACATGTGGCCAATGAAGTTTATAACAAAGGACCAAGTTTTGAATCTTTGAAAGTCTGTGCCCACTTCCTGCAGCTCTGCCAAAAGTAGGAAGTGATTTTAAATATGATGCATGAGCTTCTCAGCACTACTTCGCTTAGTAGGAATCAAGCCTCTTTCTAAGAACTGCAATAAAATGTGCTCTCTTGGTGCTGCAAACAGATGAGTACAAACATAAAAGTCTGGAATTCCAGCATTAATTAAAGCTCCCCAGCAAAGTTTGCTCTGCATCTCCTAAATTACCTGATTTAAATTATTTAAAAATCACAGTCCTTACTGTGCAGATGCACAGTCAGCTGGCTTCACTGAGCAGCTCAGGCTCAACAGCAGCAGTTAAAAGCCATCACACAGCTTCATCTATTCTTATTAGAAGTCGTTAAAATTATCAATTCCAATGTAAATGTCATGGAAATAATATTTTTCAACTTTTCCACATCCTGTCACATTCATATACTCTCTCACTCCCTCTCCTCAACAGAACACAGGGAGAAAACTTGGATTAAAAAGCCGAGGGATGAAAGCTGAGCTAGGGAGATCACAATCACTGTCATGGGCAAAACAGACTCCACTTGGGGAAAACAAATTTAATTTTTTTCTAATGAAAATGCACTGGGATAGTAAAGGCAAATTAAAACATCATCTTTCCCCCTTAAGCCAGACTCAGCTTCACACTTTCATTCCCAACTCCTCTACCTCCTCCCTCCCGAGCAGTACAGAGGGGATGGGGAATGGAACTGCAGTCACAGAATCACAGAATGTGCCGAGTTGGAAGGGACCCATCAGGATCATCAAGTCCAACTCCTGGCCCTGCACAGGACACCCCAAGAATCACCCCATGTGTCCCTATCTTTAAGATCCATTCCAACCCAGGTCGTTCCATGATTCCGTGATTCCCACAGGACAGAGGGAAAGCGCTGAGGATATGTACAGTTGCCCAGGAATAAGATTGCCCTGTTTATTGACAGGGCATGGTAACAATTTAGTGCTCATAGAAATACTCAGGAACAAACAT
This sequence comes from Corapipo altera, assembly GCF_003945725.1. Lineage (NCBI taxonomy): Eukaryota > Metazoa > Chordata > Aves > Passeriformes > Pipridae > Corapipo > Corapipo altera. The sequence goes on along the minus strand of NW_020884934.1, from coordinate 3,221,092 downwards.
TTATACAACAGCTCCCTGAAATTACCTTTGTGGAAAGTAAGAAAGGTGGGATTTCATCACCGTTTCGCTTAAGGGCTTGTAGAAATAAATTAGCACACAAGTCATCCTAAAACAGAAGCTGTCATATCAATCATTTAGGATTTAAATGAAGAACAATTCTTTTTTCTCTCATCAGCTTGCTGTGCAAAGTGTTTTAATAAAACTGGATCCACTTGGTACTATGTTGCTTTAAAGGAGGCACCCACTCAGCTTTCTCCCAGGGGCCTGTGTTAGACACAGGAAGAAACAGAGAGGAGATCTCCCCACACTGGGAGAGCTGAGAGATGAGGGCTGGAAGCCAGGAATTCAGCCTGACAGAGGCATGCATCTGAGTAAAACAGCAGGGTGTAAATATTTCACTTGTTTATTTAAAATACATCTGTATATCACACATACATCGGGCATCTACAGGACAAGGCCTGTACAGATGAGAAGATAAATTTTTCCAGCTAGTTTTCCTTCATGACAGGTCTGATTTCAAGATGATAGCAGAAGGATTACAGTTTCCCCAACCACTTGCTGTTCAGGGCACATCCCACACTCAGTCCATCTGCAGATGCTCTTTAATGTCAGTACATGGATCAGTGACAGGACACGGTCCCCAGGGCACAGCCTGGCACCCTCAGAGAAAAGAGAAAGGCTTGGGCAGCAAAGCGTGCAGGGAGCCACACTGATGCACCACAGGTTCTTCATTTCAAAGAGAAAAATCCCCATTCTTCAGAAAACAGTGTTCAAAAATTTAATCTTCATTCAGTTCAATGGAGCAGCTCTATAATTTACAGCACCAGATAAAGCTGGAAGATGTAATGTGAAATATCTGAAGCAGCACTTCCCCTGATTTAAAACGCACCTTGGGCAACAGAGCCTTAACTTCCCTCAACATATGTTTCTAGCAGATAAGTAAACAATTTGAAACTTTTCAAGATAGTTCCAGCAGGGAAAGCATGAGCTCACATTAGACTGCAGCTGCAGTGTCCCACTGATAAGGGTTTGGGGTGGTTCGGTGGAATTGAAAGGAAGCAGTTTTGGAAGAATAAAACCCTTTTTGTGTACGACTTGTTGGATCAGAGATACCAAAAAAGAAAGACATCATTTTTACACTAAAATTCTGTGAGTGGCCTTGGTGGCAGGATGGAATCCAACACCAGAGCATGTGAGCATCTCCATGAGGGAAGGGGGAGAAGAAGCAGAGAGGGCAAGGTTGGGAGGCTTAAAGGTTCCCGTGCAGAGAAGCAAATCCACTCAATCCATCGAGCTGCATTGACACTCAGCTTCCTTATAACTTCCTTATAAACTTCCTGCACAAAAGCTTCCCACCAACAAATGCCTCTGGAAAACACCAGCAGGAGAATGTCTCATCCTTCTGTAGGGCCAGGCCCACAGGGAGAAGAGTCACATCTGCAGGGATGGGTGACAGAGCTCTCCATCCTGAATTGCCCTGGTGATCCTTGCTGGGTCTGCAAGGCATGGGGGGAATGTTCCTGGAACTTCTAGTTGTCTTTTACACAGTGATAGGGAACTACACCAAAAGCTTTTCTTATAAACATCTACAATTAAAAAGCAAAACCCCAGAAGATGGGAAACATCCCACTAATGTTGACTGAGCAACTTCCAAATCCCATTTTTGTTACCTAACTACATAATTACTCCTTGAGGTTTCTACCTCACTTGCTGCACTTCTTTACCATAGTATTTTGCCTTTAATACTTTTAAGTGTGGGCAAATAAATTGGGGTTATAGCATTCTATTAACAAAGCCATTTGTTTGAGCCTGAGCACAGTTCATCACACAAAAGGCATTGGAACAACCATAAGTGAAAACAGCACAGCAGTGACTCGACGTCCTTCTTGTGCCCTGTACAAGATATTTACTCATTCATCTCCCATTCCAACAGACTATCAAAGATCATCTGTCTGAATTTTAAATAATTTGCTATGCTCTTTCTGAATTCTAAGATGAATAAAAGCAATCAAAAGAGAACAAAATAAATATTTTAATCAGAAATCATAATTTTGTCTCCAAATTGTGGGAAAGAATTCCTAAGTGGCTTACTACTAGTTCCCTTAACAGTTCTCAATAGCTTATAGCTATATTATTGGATGTGGACAGCTAACTTGCAATCCACGGGAGATTGCTGAAGTTATTCATCATGCATTTCCACTCCCCAGCCAACCTGGCAGTGACTGACAGCCTCTGGAAAAGTGGAGTACAGCTAAAAAACCTGACCTAACTCTTAAACAGCTTCCTCTGTGATCCTGACATAATCAAACCGAGTTTTACATATGTCACACTGTTGCTGCGGCAACCTGGCCTCCTCTCCCCTGACTGCTGATAGGCAGCCTCTGAGCTTGATATGGACTCAGATGCCTTGGGATTAATCCCTTGGGGCCGCTCCAGAGAATTCGGGATTAATTTGCAGTTCCTCAAATATGAAGGGACTATTTCACGGCAACTACTTCTCACATTCCAGCAGGCCTGACTTTCCCATTCATGATCTTTACAGGAATGGCTGGGCTGGCACAGGGCCCCCAAGATATTCAGGAGAAAGTCATTTGCACCATGGGAAGAAGGCCTAAATTGGCTTTGGTTTCTCCTCTATTTTTAATTGAACATAAGCAGAAAAAAGATCGTTTTTGTCAAAGTATAAGTTGCATTCTTGGGGGTTGTTTTCCCTCCTGTGCATCTAATTTTCAGTTCTCCGTATCTTCATCAGGGATGAGACCAAGACAATGAAAGCCAAGGATTGTAAGCACTGGGGTGTGTCTTTCCTGAAGCCAGAGTTAATTCCTAGCTAGCATGGCTACAGGATTTTATAAGGACACCTGCAGTTTTGAGAAAGACTTCAGTAGTTTTGATGGTACAATCTCACCCCTGCAAAAGGCTTGAATGCTCTGAAACCTCTTTCCAGTTGCTCAGACCCTTTCTTGGAGTGGAAGAGGGAAACACTGCTGGAACAAACATGATGCAAGAGAATGAGTCAGGGCAATTCTGTATTTTCCAGTGAGTTAAAGACTAGTAAAATACTTAACTACCTTCCCAAGTTACATAACACTCTTCTGCAAAGGGCTTAAGGTACAAAATGCTTCTCTGTTTAAAATATTTGTAATTATAGAGGGCATGTGGGCCATAGTGGAGAGGCTTGTGGGAGTTCCAAAACGGGGGGGAAAAACTGGAAATTCTCCTGTACTCTAAAGGTGTCCATCCCTTGCCAAGAGTTACCACACCTGACCTTCAGCAGAACTCCCTTTGCTGAGCAGATGCAAAGCCAGAGGCTGGGCAGGACATGTCAACAAGTGCTGAAAAGATGCTCAGAAGAAACCTGATCAGGAAAAAGGTACTTCCATGGATGTTGGTGACCTCTCAGAGGCTTCTGGCTGAGGTCAGATACAGCACCTAATATTGAGCCACTACCCAAATCAGGAGAGGAAGGTATGGGCTCTCCTTCTTCAGAGAATCCCCCAGTGCTGGGGGAAACCTTTAGCACTGTCTGCTTGCACTGCACATCCAGGGCTGGGCTCCAAGCATGGGCAAACCAAATGGTTCAGGCCATAAAACCCCTCCCTATAAACTGATTAGTTAAACAGATTTAGCACTGATTTCTGCAGGGTCAGTGCAAACCTTCGCCTAACACACAAACCATAAAGAAATGTCCCAGCTGGGATGCAGTGGGCAGAGATCTGTGGTGATGGCACTCAGAGATCTGGAGTCACGCCCAGCTTTGCCATAAATTTGCCAGCAAAACCCTGAAGTTATCTGGCCTTGACTGCCCCAGTCACAACATACACCCAATTGTGTGTGTCTGGTGAAGTACCCTGAGCTCTGCTTTAGAACATCTCAGTGCTGGTGTTATTCATTACAGTTCTTGTTGAAATACGACATGAGACAAAGCAGGAAGGAAATTAGTTCAATACAACCTTCCATCACATGGTAATACCCCAAAAGCACCAATTTCCATAATTATATTTCTAATTATACGATTCAAGAGTATGAGTCTATATAAAAGTATATACAGCTTTGTCCTCAGAGCTGTCTTGCAGAATCATGCTAAACCTGATTCATATTGTCAATTTTTTCCTTTCTTATAGCTACTTAACGTTGTTCTTTTAAAATAGCTTCTTTCCCCTCCAAACCCTTTGATCCACAGCATACACCAATGTCTCTTCCTGTTTATTCTGCCCAAAACATTTAGAACTGAAAACCCCGCATTGCTCACAGTGTCCTGAGTGGCTCTGACTATATTTTAGCATGTTTGATCTTTTAAAAGAAAAAGTGTTGGGGTTTTGTTGTTTTTTTTTCTCTGAAGGAGAACATGCAAAAACACAGTGATTTTTAAGGTCTCAGTGATGTACCTGTCAATTCAGGGGGGGCTCTGTCCTTCTCCACCTGAGATTCAAAGCAAAGCCTCAGCACCCGTGTGACACTCCCAGTGTCCCTTGGCCATGACAGCCATGGGATGTCTCACTGCTCCTACATGTGTAGGGACTGCAGTGATTTTTGCACATTTCCTCACCCCAAACAAGCCCTGCTGTGTATTTCTGGAGGTGTTTCTGCACACTGACTGTCACTTCCACCTCCTCAGCACTGCAGCAGGACCCCTGTGCTGCTCAGCAATATGGAAGGATTCAATAGGAATCAATGTGCTGTAAACAGAATTTTCCTTGAAATAGCCCCAGTTTGCATGTGCAGATCCAATGGCACAGCGTGGGAACAATTTCAGTGCTAAAGGAATTTATAACTCTCCTCTTTTAAACTTGTGCTGGTGCAGCCTGAAAGCTCAAGGGAAAAAAAAAGCAAACAACTAGGAGGTGTGATTGTAAAAAGCCTGATGGACCCAAGAAAAGAAGCTCAAAACCGAGCTTTTGACACAGTTCTAACTCTTTGTTTGTACTGCTGGGTCATAGAAATGATTCACACTTACCAGTGTTTGTGCCACCCTAGTTTAGTGTCTTGTACAGGTGAAGCTGTAAAGATAATTTAAGGAACCTTCTGGACTGTCAGAGGAATTCAAAAATTCAAAAGAAAAAAAAAAAGGAAAAAAGGTGATAGTTTAGCAGTCCTATCAGATCCTCACTCCCCCAGCTGAAATGAAAACAATGCCTATTTGGAATAATGAAACAGTTTTAATTTTGAATTTGGATTTTGCTCAGAGAAAGAAAGCAAATTCATAATTTGAAAGCTAATCATTTTCTAGATAATACCCTATAACCTTCAGCAGAAAGGGAGAGGGGAGGGTAATAACATTCCCACTGCAAAGCTTTCCCAAAATCATAAACTCATTACTGCAAACTAAAATCTAAAGTCAACCAAAAACTAGGACATACTGGGCTTGCAGGTTACAGATCCAAAGCTGTGGAGTAAAACTAATCAGTTCTTGGATAGGATTTTTTTTTCCCTGCAGTACAATCTATAGTCTAGTTGGTCAAATCAAGCCTTTCTGAGAAAAGAAGATTAGAGGCAGTTGTTCAAAGTATTGGAGGGGGAGCAGGATTTAAGCTTTATTACCAACCAGGATATACAAAGCAGACTGTAATGAAAAAACAGCATTGGGATTGTATTTGCAGTCTGAATGGAAAATGTTGAGCAAAGGCAGGGCCATATGGAGGAGCTTATAGTTCCAGCAAGAACCGATGCCGAGGCAAATGCCCTCTGAACAAGGGAAATTAGGGGTTATGGGCAAGTTATGGGAATTCAAAATAAAATTATTGCACCTGAACACTACAAACAGGCTGTTAAGCAAGAATTTCAGAGAAACTGCCTTTTATTTTTATTTTATTTATAAGGAACGTTCCTCCTGCAACTGTGCGTGAATTGGAAAAGTGCTCGGCTAAGTAACAACCGCTTCGCATAAACAAAATATTCGATGAAAAGCTCTTATCCTTTGGCAAAACCTCAGCAATTGCACTGTTTTGAAGATTTTATCGTGCATTTTGTGAAGATCTTAGCTGTCTGAACTGCTGCACATGTGTTATATAAATGCACTTGAAGCCCTGGAGAACCACAGCAGGGTGCCCTATTTACTGGCCCATCTGGAGCTCCACCAATGTGTTCAGCACAGGGGCACTTTAGGATACACTTTACATGAGTTAAGAGAAAATAATAAAATACCCCAGCACAGGTATCAGTGCCCTGGGTTGCTTCCATTTCATTTTCCTACAACCCACTTGGCTTTTCACTGACATGTGAAACTCTCCATGGTGAACCATGGACCTCCCGTGCCGTGAAATGCAGGACTACCATGTCTCTGTCAGGTATTATTCACCTTTTTATCTCCCTCAGCATTGCTTCTACCATCCTAACTCTGGTCCAAGCTAGACAAATCCAACCTTGCTTCTTTAGTTTTCACTTTCTGCTCTCAGGAACTTTTCTTTTTTGTTCTCCGCTGGCTTTTACAAACAAGTGATCCAGGACAGAAGCAACTCAAGCTCATAAAACAAGAGCTAAAGACACATAGGACCTGATTTGGCCAGCATTCCTTCAGGAATATTTGCAGGAAAATAGTTTTCTCTTCAGTGCAGAATGAGGAAATTTAGGTAAATTTTATCACAGTGAACTGATAAACCACTGAGTATTCAGGATCCAGTGAACAAAGTGTATTTAGTGTCTCATTGTCTGGTGATAAAAATGCAGTCCAACTTCCTATAATATCATAAAATAGACTAACTGGCAGACATCTAGTAAGAAAAACTTATGAAAGCTAACAATTTTCATGATGTTCAAGTATGATAGAGACTTTCCAGGAAGGGTTTTTGCCATGTCACACTGACGAAGCTCAGATGTGTATTAATATCATTCCCTTCACAAACAAAATCTCAAAAAGAGTTGGCAAAAAGTAGCAAATTTGCAGCAAAAATAATGAGGTTTCTCTCTTTATCATCCTCATGAGGTGGAAACAGTGATATCACACAGGAAAAGAACTCACATCTTCAGCCCTGCTTGGGGAAGTACAGGTATAGATCTTAAAATCTATATTGACATTTTCAACTTATTAGAAAACTGTATTTTGTGGGTTAGGTTGACTTATGTGTGCTTGGTTTAAACCTAATATTTCTCAATTGGAGAGGAATATTATGGGGTTAATTCTGCACTGTGGAAAACACAGTTCACTAAATCTCTGGGAATTTTGCTTAAGTAAGGAATAAATCAGTGCAGAGTATGAACCCATATTTAAATATTCCATTTAACTACAGGAACACACAAATTACTGAAAATTACTTCTGGTACAAACTGAAGGGTTTCTATTTCATCACCTACAGCAACTCCTACAAAGTCTACTCATTTGTTCATCTCCAGGAGTTGTTAATTTTAGAGATAATTGCAAGATTCACCCAAGTAACTTCCCGCAGGTATTTGTTGAAAACTGCCACGTTCTCTTTTTAATTAACTCCAGAGCCTTGTTAATAACTTGCTATTGGTTAGTTCTAATCCAGAATGTAGCTCCAATGAGCTACATGTATAAATTTTCACATAATATTCCTGAATTATATTCTTACAACCTGTTCAGAAACTGTAATGGCCTTAAGGACATCCAGTAAGAAATGAGAAAGCTCTGGATCTGAATTATTCTGTTGTTGTTGAGATTTCTTTGGAAGTTGCTTCTGCAACTTAGCACCTGCTTGAGTTAAATTTTATTCTTCCTTGTATTTCATATATTTTATACAAGTAGGATAGATAAGAAGGTCAGGTTACTCAGTGCAAAAACTAGGGACTCCTTGGTATTAAATCAAAAATATTAGGGTCATGAACTTTAAATATACCTTTATATAACATAGTCTAGTGGGTAATGTGTTGATAAAGATGATGTTTCCTTGGACAGCTCCATAGGTTCATGTATCAAGGGAAAAGCTTTTTCACATGGTTGGGAAAGAAATACTCAGTAAGATATTAACATTTTATTTTATTACCTGAAACCGAAAACTGTATCTTATCTCCAAATCAACTACTTTTATCCTAACGAGTCAGTTTTACTGATCACATTGTCATCCTTCATTTTCTTGTTTAGAGAGCTAGAATAGGAGTCATTAGCTACATGCTGAAAAATAGCTAAATTCATACTGCTTACATGCCCTTTCTCAGCTAATTAAATACCAACATGAGAATCCATTCATTTGTATTATACACCAGAAAAAAATAATAATAATTAAAGAAAATCTGAAAGCTCCCTAACAGTGGAAAATGCAATTAAACTCTCAGTGTATTAATTGGGGTGCAAACTGCTGCACCATTGTATAGCAGTGCTTTCCCTTTCTTAATTAACTAAAACACGGAGAAGAAAATCTGATGGCTTAATAGCAATTTCTTCACTGTCAGAAATGCTTTGGGATGATTTTATTATGTTATCACAAAGAGTGTTGGAGGAGTTATTGCCATTACTTCTCTTTGTCACCTCCCAGAGTGACAGAGTCGGTGGAGGAACTCGCTGCTGTTAACGGATGTGAAGGATTAATATTTTATAACATCATTACTTTATAGGCAGGATAACTATAGCAATAAGAATACATTTAATATTTTATGCATTCACAGCCACGTAACACACATGGAGCATTTATTCTGCTGCACATCTTCCCGGATGGGTGTTTGGTTGCTGTGATTGAAAGCTGAGCAGTTTGTCACACTTATGATTCTTTATATCGTGGTGGAAAAAACAGAGGGGACTCAGCATTAGCGTCCCATCACTGTGTACCCTGACAGAGTGAATCCAAACCAGAAATACATTCAGACCTTGCAGCACAGGGTCAGCACAGCACACAGAGCAATTATAGGGAAAAACAACGTGGGCAATTGCCAGGGAGCCTTGCTAAACCCAACAGAAGCAGCACAGAAGTTATGCAGTGGAGAGGGTGCCAGAGCGAGCAGTGCAGACCCCAAAGCTCTGCCTGGGTCACTGCAATGCTGATGCCGAGGTTTTAGTGCATTTAGGCTGCACTCAAGCAACTGTGCTCCCCTTTAAACTCAGGTATGCTCCTTCTTCCTTCAGAGGCTATTCCCTTGAAAAGGAAGTTCAGGCAGTCTGGCAGCAAGGATGCTTGGGATGTATTTCCAAATCATCCCACTGGGTGCTGGCGGCTTAGTTATTTGAACAGGGTTTGTTTCCTTCCCCGAGTTTCCTTGGCCCTGAATTCCCCCGTGTGTGGGATCGCACAGCTCTGTGTTCCGTGTGCTCTGTGCATGTGCACGGACATCTCTCTCGGCCACGCTGCAGCGGCGAGCGGAGAAACAGCAAACTCCACCTGAATCCTCCGGGGAAAAGGGAGCACCTCTGAATATGGACAGTCAGGAGCTTAACATAGATTTTCAGCGTAAGGTGCTGAGTGCCCCCAGCTTTGCTCGCCCTCACCCCGCTGGTGCTGCCTTTGCCCCGCACTTTGAAGGACTGTGCACTGTGCCCCTTAATTTATTTCAGTGTTTTAGTCACCTTTGCTCTCTGAGCACATGAGGAATGATGTTTCCATTCGATGTTTAAAGGAAAGCTGAGTGGGGTTAATGCTTGCCAGGTCAAAAGGCATCAATCTTTAGCTCCGCACAGGAACATGCCTTTGGGAATTGCGGAATGCATCTCCCCGGGCTGCATAAACAGCTTCTTTCCTCTCTTTTTTTCCTTTTCTTGCCTCATGTTCAGTGTTTGTCAAGCAAAAGAGGGATAGACAGAAACAGAAGTGTGGCAGATTCTACCTACATCTTTCCCACAGTCTTTCCTAACCCCGAACTCTTGTGATACTTTGTATTCACTATCGCACTTGACTGACACAAGAAACCCACTGTAGGGAGCGAGGCTTCCTGTGAACCGAGCCCCGTTTCCATGGTGCGGAGTTTTCTACTTAAAAAAAATAAATTCCTGTTTTCCGGAGCTACACCTCCGTGCAGCCCCGGGAGGGCAAACATCCCCATCCTACGAGGTCTCCCTTCCCATGCCACAGCCGTTCGTTCTCCGGTCAGACCCGGGGAAACCCGCGATGTATTTTAAGGTCACTGAACCATTCCTGCGGCAGTGTGTGCCCGGCTTTGGGGACACCTCACAGCGGAGTGCCCCAGCGCTGCCATCCCCGCGCCCAGCCCCGAGCGGCTCCGGGGGTTGCTCCGCCGGGATGCCCGCGCCCAACTTCCCGCACCCCGCCACCGCTCACCGCGGCAAACTTTCGGGAGCTGCGCCCGCGGCGCCCCGCGGATCCCAGGCGGTGGATCTCGGCAGCGGATCCCGACAGCGGAGCCGGGTAGGGAAGCGGAGCATCCCCAAACGCAGAGCAGCGGAGCCGGGCAGAGAAGCGGAGCATCCCCAAGCCCGAAGCAGCGGAGCCCGGCAGGGAAGAGGAGCATCCCTAAGCCCGGAGCAGCGGAGCCCGGCAGGGAAGAGGAGCATCCCCAAGCCCGGAGCAGCGGAGCCGGGCATCCCCAGCCCCGGAGCGGCGGCTCCCCGAGCGGGAGGGACGCGGGTCCCGCTGCCCGGCACAACGCGCTCCCCGCAGGATGGGAAGATCCCCGGAGCCCCCCGTCCCTCCCGCAGCCCCCGGCACTCACCGATCCGCAGCACTTGCTGGGCGCTCCGGGGCAGCCCCGCCGAGGCGCAAAGCAGCACGAAGAGGAGCCCCCCGCCACCGCCGCCGCTCGGGGCCGTGCGGCGGGGCCAGCGCGGGCCGAGGGCGCTCGCCATGCTCAGTTCATGGGGGGCCCGGCGGGCGGACACCCCCGGCGGGGCCCATGGCGCGGGGGCTCCGCGCTCCCGCCGCCGCTGCCGCGCTGCCCTCGCCCCCCGCCGCCGCCGGCAGCGAGGGAGGGGACGGGAACGGGAATGGGGACGGGCGGCTCCTCCCGCGGGGCGGCCCCGGGCGGGGCCGGGCGGGGCCGGGGATCCGCGCACTCGGGGGGCACGGACGGACAGACAGAGAGCGGGGCTGCTGCTCCCCGGCACGGCCCGACCCGGGGGGACACACAGAGGGACAGTGGCAGAGCTCTGGAAAAGCTGCCCGGGGAGGGCGCGGAGTCTCCTTGTCTGGAGGCGTTCCAAGCCCAGTTTCCACCTGGACGCTCTCCTGTGTCACTTGCTCCAGGTGCCCTGGCAGCGAGGTTGGACTGGTTGATCTCCAGAGGTCCCTCTCAACCCTTTTCAGTCACTATTCTGTGATTCTGCGATTCTGCGATTCTGTGATTCTGTGATTCTGTGATTTTGTGATTCTATGACAGGGACAGGGTAGAGACAGACAGAGGGACGGGGACAGGGGCAGGGAGAGGTGCAGAGCTGTCCCTGTCCCACCAGCCGGCTCGCCCCGCGTTGTGCTGTCCGGCCCCCGTGGGTCTCTCCCCTCAGCCCCTCCTCGGACTGGGAGAAGCTTTTTCCACCCCCGTGCCCCTCAGCTCCGCAGCTCCTGCCCTTTTCCCTCCTGGCTGGACGGGGCTCTGGCGGGATGCCATGTGCAGGGCAGCTCCCTCCTGGCCTGGGTGATGGGGCACAGGCTGTGGGACACCCGTGGGGACAAGGTGGAGAGCAGGGTTTCTGCACTGTGTTTGCTACCCTGGATCTCTGCAGCCCAGTGAGGGACAGGAGACATGTCCCCTCAGTGCATGTCCCCAGCAGAGATACAGCAGGGCTGCTCACCTGGACTCAGGTGTTCACAAAGTTCAAGGATGAAAACTCAAGGCCAGTTTTGAGCTGTCCATCACAGGCCAGCAGGTCTCTTTTCCCCCGGTGTCTCACTGTTCTCAAATAAATTTTTTAATCTTATTTTTAAAGGTTGAGTGAAATTCAGAGTGCTTCACTATATGGGTCCTGAGCTGATCCGAAAAAAGCAAAAACCACAAGGGGACAATGACTCCCACCTAGCAACAGAACTAAAATTGCATAGCTGAGATCCAAAATTGAAATCATTTAAATTTGTTTACTTTGTATTCCTCTCCAGCCTGTCTAACTATTGTTCCAGAAATTAACTCCTCAGAGCAGTCGCAGCACATGCTGAAGTGCAATGGAAATAAAAGCAGCTACATTATATCTCCCAGTCAGCCTGAAATGGTTCCTGAAAAGCCTGCCTCTACTGTTTACACAGCAATTTAGGCTGTTCAGGAGTTCTCACTACCAAGATTCCCAGCCAGGATCCTAGTTAGTGCCCCTCTTTGCATTTCTCACAGCATGTTTTACGTGCATCATGGGGAATTTTTGCCCACAGTGTTTATATTTTGTTTGTTTACCTAAGAGCCATCCTTTCCTTGGGAACAGAGTGTGTTCAACAACTACAGTGTGTGCTCTGGTGTAGGAGGCACAGAAGGAACCCATCAGGCCACCCTGGGCTGCACTGAATGGCTTGGTGACTTTGGCACAATTTTGTAACCTGTCATTGCCTTTCAAACATGTGGGAGAAGGCAGAACCTCCTTCTGATGGGAGTGGGAAACCTCATCCCCTAAGCAGGGAATAATAACAACCCCCCTTGGGACACATATTCGTCTGCTGCACAAAACCAAGCAGGGCAAGGAGTTCAGGCTGCACCAGCAAGTTCCGTTTTCACAGTCGTGCTGGCACAGCAAATAACAGTGACACAGCAGCAAGGACTGCTTCCCAAAGGGAAGCCACATCAGTTCCACTTGACTGAGAAATGGTACTGTTCTAAAGGAAAAAAAAAAATAAAGTGTTTCCTCAGGAAAATGCACCTACTGGTGGTATTTTCAGAACCCCCTGCCCTGAGCCTAAACAGGTTCCTGTGAAATTCAGACACCACGACACTGCACTGAGATAAGAAGCTGACCAGAACTATAATCTTTAGGAAATAGCACTGGTTTGAGTGTTCTGCTTCTTTGAAGGCCTTAAGGACACGGACTGAACAGAATGGGCAAAGTGGGAGCTCAGTGATGGCTGCACGAGGGTGGCAGAACTTTGTAGACATTTACTACCAGTAGGAGAAACAGGAGCAGCTCCAGCTCAGCAAAACCCCCTTGTGACAGGAGCTACTCACAGGGAACTGGAAACAGGGACTGGTTTCTGCCCCAGGATGCAGCTGAGAGTTACCCAGGCTGTGTTCCACAGCTCCATAAGGCTTTTCAAAGGTTATGGAAAAATTGAAATCATCTCTGATGCTGCAAAGACTGGCCAAGCTTTAAAATCAAAAATAGTCCCTTTGCTACTGTGAAAGGTCTCTTTTTCTCAGTTTTTCAGGTTTCATTTGAGTATATGACCCCCTGTTCTGCACTGGTCAGAGAAGACAGGAAGTGGAAGGTTCTGTTTTCAGAACTTTTCACTGGAAAACTGATACTGGAAAAGAACCTTCAGCCATCCACTTTGAGATTTATAACATTTCCTCTTCTCAAAATAGTTCTGAAAAATATTTTAGAATTAGAAATGGGACATTTTGAAACACAAAAGAGCAGAAAAAAATTTTAACTCACCGAAATTTTCCTGCAAGTATTCTCCAGGTTTCTGGTTTTACAGTAGGCTCTAATCCATATGGTTCTTCTGTTGCTTGCAGTGTAGTCCTTCACCCAGTAAACTCCACCCCACAAAATCAAGGCATGTTTTACAGGGGGTGTTGTTTTATTTCTGGCTGATATTTTAAGATGAGAAGTCTCAATACAGTTCATCTTGCTGCTCTCCATTTATCAATGTTCTCAAACCTTTAATCTTCTTTTGGAGTGTGCTCAGAAAGTGGAGGGGAAAAGTCCAGGTCTCTTGCCAGTCTTTTTTCTTCCAGTTAAGCAGGTTTGAATACCCTGAACTTTAACATGTAAGATGTTGTTCAGCTCTTACTGGTGCCATGTTTGCTTGTTCATTGATTGCATTGCCTTTATTTAGATGAATTTATCAGTAAGATGTGTTGGAATACCCTTGGAATAAAAGATAGGGTGGATAATAAAAATATGTTCTTATGACTTGGCACATTAATATTACAAATGGTGACACGGTCCTTTCCACAGGAATTTGAAGTCTTTTTTCTTCTTTCACAACATGAAATTCCAGTTAGATATAATGTGTAATTATTATGGAATTTGCAGTTAAATAATACTTTTAGGCTAAGAACTGAAACCTCATCAGCTATCAGGGCCTCATGACTGAATCTGAGGATGTAAACCACCTCCTTCCCATTTTATACCCATTTCAGGATTCTGATTTGAGTTTGGAAGTGGCCAAAATATCAGAAGGACGAGTGCATGCAAATGTGTAGGGAAATCTGGAAGTTTTCCAAAAAATTCTCAGCTTCTTGGTCAAGTTCTGAGAAATTTTAGCTGTGTTCTGTTGCCCTCAGGACTTTAACCAGACTCTGGCCAGTCGAAGGTACTTTCCTACAGAGTTGAGGAGAGGAGAGAAAAGGAGAGGAGAGGAGAGGACAGGACAGGACAGGACAGGACAGGACAGGAGAGAGACAAGAAATCTGATCTGTGGAGCAGAGCTGCTAGATGTGAGTGATGGAGAGAGGTGCTTGAGTGGAATTATTCCAGATTCCCCTGACATGCCTCCAATTTTGGTTCAGTTGAAGTCAAAGAATACTTTTATAATTTCTCCCCCACCTCTATTTAACAGAATGTTACCAAAACACCACTGAATTCCATTTAGGTGAGGATGTTACATTAATTTTTAAACTTAAAAAGACTCAAGTCCTTTAGCTGAAGCAACATAATACCTAGGAAAGCAAATACAAATTATTCTCCCAAATGAGAACAGCACCATTATTACAGCAAGTTCAAACACCTCATCTTAAAAAAGCTCTTTTTTGGTTCAAGTGTTCTCTTTATTTATGTTCCCAGACCCATAAATGCAGTTGTCCCCTTTTCAAAGCCTTTTCACTAAAAATGCTACAGTGAAACTCTTAACAAACTAACATTGATCTCCTCCATTGAACCAGTCTAACATTAATCTGCAGAACTGCTTTTCCCTGAGCTGTAGATACTTTTATCCACCACACTATTTAGCTGAAAGACATAAATAACATGCAACTCAAACTCAAGCCGCTGGAAACCTTTCTCAGCCAGTCTTACTACATTTTTTTTTCTCCAATATGTGTTACACCAGAGACTTTTTGAACAAGAAAACTCCCACTGTGTAGACAGAGAGAATCTGGGCACATCTTTCATCAAAGAAGGGACTTTTATTGGTCACTTTTGTAGAAATCTAGAAAGTTCCTCTAAAATGAGTGGAGTCAGTATAAGCTTCCAAGCCACGCTTCTGCCCTGAGAAGCTTTTGTCATATTTGCTTTTTACAGAAGAAATAAACCCCAAAAAACAAGAAGCTTTTAGCAGATAAGGAAGAGGGGAGAGAAATTAATATTATTTTACCTAAATTGCTCCATTTCCTCAGTGTATACTCCTCTTTTCTGCCATTAAGTTACTATTAGTTATGAGTAAGCTGGTGGGGTAAATTAACACCCGTTCCAAATCTCTACCAGTATCATTTAAATATGTCCTAACTCATTTTTCTACTTCCACACTTATTTCAAAAGAGAGATTTGGGTGTCCAAAAGAGAGTCTTTATTACTGTAGTACCCCAGCACCGACGAAATGAAGTAGGACCTGAGGGAGAAAGGGTGTTATGAATCTGCTATTTATTTGTAGGCCCTTAGTCCAGGCATGACAGCATTTTAGCCCTTTTTTCTACTCATCCACAGATGTGAATCAGAATTTCAGTAATAAAAAAATCCTCCACTGCTTAGGAAACACTCTAAGTCTGTTCACAGGAATGAATGTCTCGATTTAAACATGTGTGATATATGTGCTCTGATAGCTCACATCATCATTTACATTGCACCTGGCATGACTGAACTCAGAGACAGCTGTAGTTCTTGTTTTTAAATCTCTGCATTCTAAGGATCTGTGTTTGTTCTGTGAATGTTCTGTCTTTCACTTGGCATTTGCATTATCTATTTTATATATCCACAAACGATGATGCTATCTGTCATAAAAACAATATATGGGACTATGTGTATAGATAAACAGGTTTAAATTTATCTATCAGCAGAAAATTGAAAAGGCACTTAGAATATTTTCAGATTTGTATATTACATACTTGCTTATATAGAAAATATAATCCATGTATATATTATACATAAACATGTAATTTTAATCATGTGTTACTGGGTGTTATTTATTTCTATTTGTTGGTTGTTTTATGGGTTTGACAGGGCCCCATCGTGGCAGGAACAGAGCTGGAAATGAAGCAACATGCACCTCTGTGCCACCCCAGCCCTGCTCAGAACTCCACAACCATCTATTAACAGACTCCCATCTCCTCTCCCTGGGTGTGAGAGGAATTGGTTCAAGGCAGAATTGCTTGTGCTTCTTCCCCACTTCAATCACTGGCCACAGGGAGATCCTCTCTCCTCTGGGAAAAGCTTAGATTAGAAAAAGTAGATGTATGAGCTGCAAAGCAGGCACCACACTCCATGTGCATTGTCATGGAAAACCTGGAAAAGCTGCTTGTGCCTCCCATTTTTTCCTTTATGTTGGTCATGCTTCATTTTTCTTCAGAGTTAGCAGGAATACTAGAGGAGTAAATTAGGAAATAAGTGTCAAGGACAGAAGTAAAAGGAAGCCTATTAAGAAAGAAGGATGGAGGGGAGAACTGGGAGTCCAAGAAGGAAAGATGAAGGAAGAAGACAGACAAGTGGAGCTGCAGTGGAGGCAATAAGGAGACAGAAATCATTTGGCATTGATATGTCTCAGAAACAGTACATTTTTGTGGCTGCAACCCAAGGCTCAAGGAGTCCCTGAGCTGGGTGCAGAGAGTTTGGCACGTGGCACAGAGGAAGGAGAAGGATTTTATTCCTTGGGGGATGAAGAGGGAGCTTTCAGCAGCAATCCCATTTGTATTTTCCACAGCACTACTTGTGGTGAAACAGGACCCACCTGGGGGCTCTCCCGGTGCTTCATTATTTATCAATAAAATCCTGGCAGCTTCATTATTGATAAATAAGCCATGGCCTTTGCCAGGAGCTTCATTACTAATAAACAAGTTGTGCCCTTTGCCAGGAGCTTCATTATTGATAAATAAGCCATGCCCTTTGCCAGGTCTACAGCAAGGGTGGATTTCAACACTGAGACAAATGCTTGTGGTCAGACAGCAGTGCTGCAACACCACCCAGGCTTGGGTGGGCTTGCAGAAACTTCCTTGGCTTGTACTCCTCCATTTTCAGACAGGAGTCACCAGTATGTACTTGTGTCCCTGCACTTTTATATGTGCAAAGAAGTCCAAGATGAAGATGCACATCATCCAGCCAGTCTGCACTGCCTTGGGTCCGTAGGAGCCAGCCCTGCACGCAGGTCCTGCAGGGATTTACCCCACTCTGAAAGCAGGTTGAACAGGCAGTGTGCAAGGGAAGTCTGGTCCTCCCCTTGCAGCTAAAATCACAGTGGTCTTGCTGGGACTGAGACTGAACATTTCATTTCCAGCTCTGTTTGGCTCCTTGGGGGGCTGCCCATTCCATTGACTTTGGGGTTTGGAACAGGCTCTTCAATATTCTGATGTTGGAAGTAAGTTTCTCATCTAATATACTTCCTGTAATTGCAAAAGGAGTTCTACACGAACACAATTTCAATGTTAAATGCAATCAAGGAGATTTCCTTTCAGACTCAGCCTGAAGTTCCTGTGTACAGACAAATCGTGTTATCCTAAAGCCTATGCCTTAATGTGATGTTCTTTTATGGCTTTCTTAATAACCCCAAACCAACCCAAACTGCATTTCTGTAAGCAACTTGGATATATTTTTAAAGTGACTCTCCTCTGCAGTGCCCAAATTAAATTTAAGCTGCTCTAGTGCGTCTGTGAACCAATTTCTTGCACGCTTTGCTTTTTGCCTCTCATACAGCTAATGTTGCTGAAGACTTTGCTATTAGCATTACATTGTGAATTGAAAACAGCCACATTGCCTGTACTCTCCATTCCTGCCTGTTTTGGGTGGTTTTTTGTCCTGCCTGCTGCCTAATTCACATTCTGTCCACTCCATTGTGTTGCTGCATGAATGCTCTCTGCAACCAGCTGATGACTTGCCCATTATTTGACCCACTAGAAGCACTTTTCTGCCTTTTCTGTAGGGAACAGAAGAGGATAATAATAATTCAGCCAAAACCCCTATTTTGTTTTTTTCCCATGTTGTGTCAAAAAATTCGGGCTGGTACCACCCCCTGCTCAAATGCCCCTTTGGAGAAGGCACTGTGTGTAACAAGACTCAAATGCCTCTGAGTGCTTCTTTTTCCTCTTTAGCCATGGCACAGACAGGGGCAGGAGAAGGTCATCATACCTGAAACCATGAAGTCGTCCCTGAGAAACCCACCAGCCTTCCTAGATCTCTTTTGTCTTCTTGTGGTTCTTAATTAGCTCGAAGTGCAGGTTAATTGAAACAATCCAGTCAGTTTAGGGCAACTTCTATAGCTGTGCCTGTGGCACTCAGTGCAGTGTGTTTTAGGACCAAATAAAATGCTTTCACAAGCTGGGAAGTCAATCAGCACAGTTATTTTTACTGCTTTGGGGTACTTAAGTCTTCACCACAACACTAATTCCCAATTCTTTCCTACTTATGTAATTTATACAAATCTGATTTTCTCGCCGTGATAAATAAATTGGTTTTCACTTACTTCTGGGTTTATGTGTTTGACCAAGGAGGAAAGAAAAATGAAAAGGTATTTCACAAAATATTTTAAATAAAAACAGCAGAGCAAGTTTAAATATCCTGTGCCTGTAAGTGGATATACTTACACATCTCCCTGATAATCCATATTGACAGTATCAAAATCCTGCATAAAATTTAGGGAAAGATAATTCAGCGTAGCTCTGTTTGCCTCTCATGGGCCTGTGCCAGTTTGTGCCACCAAGGACACAACTCCTTTTGGGCTACATCCCTACATTTTGAAATGGAGTTATACCGTGAGCTGCATTAACGACAGCAAGGGAATATTGCAGCTTCCAAATTGATGGAATTTTCCCATTAGATTTAATATTTCGGTGTTACAAGCCAAAACAACTTGAAAACCACACATAATGATGTGAAATCAATCAGATTCTTATCCTGAGCTGCAATACAGTCCAGGGACCTGAAAATCCAACCTCTCGCACTGGAGGAGTGCCATTAAAAATAATGAGCTGCTGTTATCCTTGTTGCAGTGAAGGGTGTTCTCAGGGTCTTTAATAGAATACCAAAGTTTAGTGAAGTGTCTGTGGAGCAATTAAATAGCCACAGTAAATACATTTTCACTGATATCAGTGAGGTATTTCACTTTGTGGATTTGGGATTAAACTGCCCACACCGGACTCTAAAAATCTCTTTTTCTTTATTCTCAGATTAGATACAGCATTGAAAGCACAGGCCAAAAATCTTTACCCATTCTTCTGGTAATTTTATGATCAGTACTCTCACTTGGCGTTCACTAAAGTGGATTCCAACTTCAGTGGAGCTGATTTTATTCTGAGAGTTGCTGATTAATGTGCACATATACCCTGCTCTACCTATGGCTGCATTAGCTCCAGCACGAGGCTTTTAATCAGCTTGACTAATTTTATGATAACCTCTTTGAACCATCTTCATGTGTAAATACTTGTGGAAGATTACTGATTAAAAAATATTGATGAAAAGGAATAAAAGTGATTGCATTGTTAAGATATTTTAGCTGGCATGTCCTTTTCTGAAGATCACCTGGAATCTCCTGGAGCTGTTTTGGGAAGGCTGTGTCAGGATGATAGATCACATTTCCACGTTTGTGTTTCCAGGAGACTTTTGAAAATATTTATTTTGAATTGCATAATAAATAACATTTTGCAATGAATTCAAGGATGTCGGTTCCACTTTCAAAACCAAATATCAGCTCTGAATCACAGAATGGCTCAGTCTGAAAGGCATCTCTTGAAATCATCTGGTTCAAGCAGGGCCACCCAAACTGGCTTGCTCAGGGTCATGTCCACTCTGGTTTTCAGTATCTCCCAAGACAGGGGCAACCTGTGCCAGTATCTGATGACCAGCACAGTAAAAATGTCTTTTCTTATGTTCCTAAGTCAGATCCCAAGTGAAAAACCACATTAAACGAGATTAATAACAGGACAAAGAGTTTGTGCTACAAAACCTTCTATATAGTTTTAAAATTTCCTTTGTGCAAAGGCAAAACAAGGTAAAAAATGTTCTGTTTCTTAGTTTATTCAGCAGAAAAAGTGTGAGCCAGACAAGAGGTGACCTACATATGCAATTGCTTGTTTGTTGAGCTCAGAGCCTTTGCCCACATCTCATAAACCATAGAATCATATAGGTTTAAAAAGACCTCTAAGACCATAGAGTCCTCTATGATTTTCTCAAGTATCATTATTAATTGATATTAATGCTCGTTACTCTTGTGTTGACAGAGGAAAAAAACCACACACCACTGTGGGAAGCATTCCTGTTAAAAGACCAAAGCTGAAATGATGGTTATTACTGTCTTTATAGAACAAATGTGCTGTGTAAAATATGACTTTTAGCAGCCTCTGTTCCTCAGGCTATTAACTCCAGGGAAGCACAAGGAACAGGAATTCCTTGTCCCACAGGCATTCCCAGACAAATTCAGAGACTCTGAATGTGAACACGAGGGAGTTGGACACGAGTTTGAAGCGACACCAGGGAAACAATTCTGGGAACAGCTGCCAGGGGGGGAATGAAAGGTCCAGGAATCCAGTGTCCCACCTCCAGCAGGTCCTCGTGGTAGGGTGAGAAAAGGGCTAAGAGAGGGAGATGTTGTCCAGTATTTTCCTCCCATCCCTGGCCCAGGAACTTCTCAAAGCATCAGTGCCAAGTCTGGTGCAGTTGGGATGATTTAATCCAAAGTGAAGCCCATGCTCTGACACAGTCCATATATATTTTTATATATGCTACACATAACCGTGTTCCACATTCCCCAGCTACAAAAACAGGTCAAGGAGGGCTGGAAGGGTTATGGCATTTTCTAAAAAAAACATCTAGGTGTGAAAAACATCCTTCTGCCTTGGAGGTGTGACTGTCAGAATGTTTTACAGAGCTTTAAAATACCTTTTTAACATTTTAATTCCAAAAAAACCCAACAAAACAAACAAAACCACTAAATGCAGTGTATGTGCAGCAAATCTCAGAATATTCTCATTTGTTGTAGGTGCTGGAGCAGTCTGAGAGTGGAGAGTCCTTCTCGTGGTGTGTGAGCTCCTTATAAACACATGAAAAGGAAAACCAGAGTGGTTGACAAGAAATTGAGTAAAACCCACAAAGAGTTAAATATAACAAAGAAATTCACTGTGTGCAACAGCATGGAATGTACAGAAGAAGGGGGGAAAATTTTGCATGATTTAATATTGTCTAATTGTTATAATTACAGTTGAAAAGTTTTCCAGGCAGAGATGTGATATATAAAACTCAGGGTGGGAAAAGATAAAAATTATTGCTTAGATTCCTGTCTTTGCATTTATCTTTTCAAATATGTAATTTATTATCTAGTACCTGCGCATATTTTAGCCTTTATTTTTCAGATTTTCATAAATTAAATAAGAATTAGGCAAACACTGAAGATTTATTTTGTCACTAATGATCGTCTAGTAGTGTCACTGGCAAAATTCTAAATGCAGTTTTTGAGGACTGGACTGAGTTTGCTTTTTTTCCTTCCTTCTGGAAAAGTTAGCAAGGAGCAGCCTGGCCATTTCTAAGAGAAAAATGTTTATGTTTCCCCAAGGTTATAAAATTACAAACAAACCTCACCAATATTTCTTTGAATTATTCATTTGTGTTTTGGACCACAAATTTTGCAGCACTGGAAATAAAATTTAGTTTCATCTGCCTACCCCACACTACCTTTGTGGAGGAAGAGGAAAGGCACTGATTGTTCATGCAGACCTGAGATGTCCAGGAGGTCACCATTTCAACTGGAAGAGGAAAAGGGAAGGGAAGGTTTGGGAAGGTTTGGGAAGGTTTGGGAAGGGAAGGTTTGGGAAGGTTTGGGAAGGGAAGGTTTGGGAAGGGAAGGTTTGGGAAGGTTTGGGAAGGTTTGGGAAGGGAAGGGAAGGTTTGGGAAGGTTTGGGAAGGTTTGGGAAGGGAAGGTTTGGGAAGGGAAGGGAAGGTTTGGGAAG
>NW_020884934.1:3134832-3194041 GCF_003945725.1 Corapipo altera | reverse complement strand
GGGAAGGGAAGGGAAGGGAAGGGAAGGGAAGGGAAGGGAAGGTTCAAATAAGTGTGTTAATAGACTGTGCCATTCCCTGTCCATCACAGGGACCACCCCAATTCCTATTCTTAACTGTGCTGTTGCCACATATGTGGTTATTCTGCCTTTTCTAGAGTTGCTTGCGAGGAGTATTTACAGCTGACTATTAAGAGTGTGTTGTTTTCTGAACAGAAACTATTGCTGCTTAATCTCCTCTCTTAACTTCTGACTCTTCTGATATCCTAGTCCACTTCCAGCTTCACACTTTGGTGATGATTTTGTGGGGCTGAGGAGCAGAGTGTGTGCCCAGAATCCATCCTTTCTGCTATCAGATCTTGGAAGCATCACCCACGCTGTGTTTTCATGTTTTCCCCTGAGGGCAAACAAACACTGTTTGTGACATGTCCTTAGGACAAGTCAAACATTATTTGCAGCCCGATTTTTTAATACAAGGAAGCTAAGCAGGACTGGAGTTTTAGTTTAGCTTGTGCCAACTCCCTCATATTCACACCCTTAGAGCCACTTTAATTCATTTGTAAGCCCCATTTTCCACTGTCTAGGTCCATCTTCAGCCTGGAGAAGAGAAGGCTTTGGGGTGGCCTGATTGCAACCTCTCAGTACCTGAAGGGAACCTGCAAGAAAGGTGGAGAGAGACTTGGAAAAGGGATGGAGGGACAGGACACAGGGAATGGCTTCCCACTGCCAGAGGGCAGGGTTAGAGGGGATATTGGGAAGGAATTCTTGGCTGGGAGGGTGGGGAGACCCTGGCCCAGGTTGCCCAGAGAAGCTGTGGCTGCCCCATCCCTGGAAGTGTCCAAGGCCAGGCTGAAGAAACCTGGGATAGTGGAAGGTGTCCCAGCTCATGGCAGGGTGTGGAACTGGATGATCTGGAAGGTCCTTTCCACCCCAAACCATTCTAAGGGAAGTTTAGAGTTTAGAGTCCATTGTGCTGTCCCAAAAACTGCCCTTTCCCTTTTCCAGTGAAAACACCACAGGAACTTTAGTGTTTTTACCTGAATAACCTGTCAGCAAAAACAACTGGTGACTTTTTCTACTAAATAAGGCTATTTTAATCCTAAGCAATGTAAGAAAGCAAAGCTTTCTGCTGACACCAAAATAAACCAAGTCTTGCTTGTGGCAGAAAGACTCTTTGACTCTGGATGCTGTTGCAGCACAGTGGTTGTGTTCACAGATATAAAGGGTACTTGTAAACCCCCACTGAACACTGCCTTTGTGAATATTACAGTGCTTTGCCCTTATGTGAAATACCTGGAGAACAAAACAGGATGCATTACTTTCATCTAAAATGTCAACAGAAACATTTTCTTGCTCAAAAGCCCTCTCTAGGTATATGCCATAGAAATTATATTTAATCCACACTTTGTCAGCCAAGTGGGGGACAAGGTTCAAAATACTACATTCGAGTATTTATTTTAGAGTACTCAGATGTCAGTGGCAGTAGCACTGCAGGACATGGAGACAATGAGGAAACTTTGCCATGGAACCTCAGAAAAATGTGGTGCTCTGCAATTTCTGCTGCACTTCCCTTCTTGGGAGACCCTGGCTGTTTATAATGTGGTTATTTGTAACCAAGAATTATGGTCAGAGACCATTAGGCCCTCCCGATGATTCTTCCAGAATAGAACTGAATCTATACTGATGTTTGGTGAAATTAATAATAATTCTGAAAAATATGAAATATAGTGATGCGCTGGAAACACTAATGCCACTTTAATTGCAGAGGTAAACTTTGTCCTAAATAATCCTCTTGGTATTTTTATTTTAATAAATGTGAACATCTTTCATGCTCAGATTAATGAGAATTTAGTTTATCATTGTGATATTTTTTTTGGGCTGGGAAAGAATTTTTGGGCTGATACAGAAAAAAAGAAGAAAACCCAAACAACTGTGGTGGCACTGATCTAAAAATGCCTCAACTAGAAAGCAGGTTCTGTAGTTAGACAACGGAACATGTTCCTGTACCTCTGAGCATGTTTATCTGAAGTCATCCACTGCAGGATGTTATGAGAATACCTCAGGGAATGAAGTAAATTAGGATGATTTGACAAAATCCTCAGATTTGACTGAGAGGAGCAACTTCTACATAGAGGAATTGATAGAAAGTGTTATTTTATTTCTTCTATTCTATCACTGTATCTATTTTGCCTCAGTGACACTCAGAGCCCTGTGTTTAGGCATCACACAGACACATTACAAGAGACAGAACCTGCCCAAAAGAGCTGGCAGTGCAGCCCAAGAAAGATATATCATGGCAAAAAGCACTATTATTTTAGGTTTATATAGCAGAATATAAAGGGATATATACAGACAGGGATTAAGTATATATGCCCAGCATCAAACTGGAAGGAAACGAAGAGCAAAGCCAAAATCCAAACCCAAAATCTCCCAAATTCACATTCACAATCAAAAAAACTCTCTTAATCTTTGGCAAAGTCAAAATACAAACCAAAAATCTCCTGAATTCACACTGGTGATTTAATTCTTTGTCTTGTGCTTGACTCACATGTCAATGACACTTCTAAAACACTGCAGAGTGTTTTTTAATTTGGGGAGGCAAAAACCTCTGGCCTCAGCACTCTCCATTGTCATATGTCTCTAGTCTCAAAACACATGATTTACAGTAATTGCCTTTTCCAAGTCCACCCTTAAACCAAATCTCAAAAATATTTATAAGTTTTCAGGTATAAGGAGATGAACAGCATTTCTCTGCAAACAAGTATAAATTGTTGATAACATCATTGTTGTAGCTTTGACATCTTTGTTAGAAAGAAAACATACTCTTGCAATGACTGAAAAATGTTAAATATTGTGCTGAGAAATAAAAGAGGGGAAGAGAGGTAGGAGGGGTCATTTAATTTTGTTATGAGGCTTCGAGGGCACTGACTGGAGTACACAAAATTCTCATTATGAGTCCTTGAGTTTTCTGCTCCTCTGAATTCCTGAACAAAGTGGTTCCTCCAGTGCAAGCAGAAAAATCAGTGAAATATCCTATTCCTGCTGAACCATGTTATCATAATGATTTGGTGCATTTTATTCATTCTAGTTATCTCAATCTGAAGTGTCTGAGGGAAGGGAAGAGTCGCAGACGGGAGGAGAGGGTGGAAGGGAACAGTGTAGCAGAGACATGGTACCAGAATTTGTCTCAGTCAGGGGCATACATTAAAACTGAACTTCAGTCGATTTGCATTCATTAAAATACATTTTATCTTCATGTCATAATTACTCTGAATTATGTCCTTTCCGTGTGACTTCGACTAAAATCCATACTTGTTGTAGTGGAACTGGTTTTGTTGACTTCTTGTAGGTCTGTGTGGTGCCCAGATGGATGTGTCTGCTGGGACAAAGGACTGTGCACCCTCTGAATGAAGAATTTTGGGATGTTCTGGTGTGTTAACTCCTTGCTGATGCAGTCACTCTCCCAAAGGAAGCAGGTGTCATCAATATAACTAGATAGGATCAATAGATAGTCTTTCATAGCTGGCTGGAAGAAATGAAAACCTACTGCTTAACAGTCAGAATTCGAGTTATGCAGGAGCCTACAGTGAATGAAGCCAGTTTGGTTTAATAGTTGTGTATATTTTAATAGTTATACACATTTTAAATATTTGTATATTTTAATGTAATATATATTTTAATAGTTATATATGTTAATAGTTGTATGTATATTAATACATTGTAATGGAGAGAGAGATTCCAGCTACAACAATCCAGCTACGACTGCTGCATGGAAGAAGAGAGACACTGCTGCTCTGAAACGTGGAAAGGATCTTTCCTTCTTCCTTTCTGGACTTTTATTGGAGGGAGAAGAGACTTGATCCAACGTAAATACTGCTTTATCATAGGAGAGATAGGATTGTGTATATAATGTATTATAATATTTATTTGTGCAATAATTGTAATATAATTCCCTTCCCCCCATATTGAGTCTTGTGTTGTGTCTGGAAAACCCTTCTCACACTGGATTGAATTGTGGGAGGGGGGCTTGGACTCAGAAACTGGATTTTTGAGGGGTCTCAAACCACTACATATATATATATTAATAGTTATATATACATTTTTAGGACGGGATCACAAGCCAGTGTACACAGTGGCTTAAGCACACGGCAGACAAAAAACCCTTATCCATATGTGTGGCTCCCAGTGTCCATGGGCACTTAGAGCTGGATTTTTCCCTCTTTCCCTCCAAAGCCGCTGGTAAACAGGGTGTATAGGCCAAGGTAATGTGCTGGTAGCTGCAGGCAGGATTAACCCAGTGCCATTGGGGAACAGCTCCCACAGCACTGGAGTTGTGCCATCCAACCCTGTGCCCTGTAGCCTTTCCTGGAGGGCAGGGAAGCTGCCTGTGGAGCCGGGAGCTGAAGCCACAAGGGGAACATGACAGCGCTCGTGCCCATTTTTCCCTGAGATCAGCCATAAGGAATGTGTCAGCAGCAAGGAGCAAGGCAGTCCTTGGGGGAGAGCTCTTTCCAAAGCCCTTGGCAAGTGTTAATTTGTTAGGACACATTGCAGAGGGCAGCAGCATTCCCCAAACAGAGATAACACATCTGCTTGGACAGAGCCCTGAAGGCAAATTATTATGTGACACAGTTCTTGACCTGTTCATGTCTTCCTGTGACTGTCCCAGTCCCAAAAGCCTTAGGCATGGCTGTGATCCTGAGCTGGGCAGTGACACAAGCCCAGGAATCGTACTTCCCTGGCTCAGGAACAGGCAATATTTGTTTTGCTTTATCCAGCCTCTTTTCCTCATATGCTGAGAGAACATATATAAGAGGAGGATTTAGCACAATGAAAAGATTCCAAAATGGAGAGTAACTGGCTGTTTGGGATTGCCTTCTGAATGTGTTTGTTGGAGAGCTTGATTTTTATTAGTTTTCTTTTAAATTAAGCATTTCCTAGATAGTTTATCTGTTTTGTACCTTGTAAGTTTAAAGGCTGCTCCCATAAACCACTTCAAAGCAAAGATAAAACTTCTTTTATCCCCCTAAAAGACTTTTCATGCTTAAGATTCTATATGGTTATTTATCCTACTTGCATTCAGATGCCTTATTTCTGTAGCATCTCATCATCCCTTGGCCATGCAGTGGCAAAACTTTGCTTCCTACTGTTTAATTCTCTCAGAGATTTTTTTTTTCTGAGACCATCGGGGTGGGATGAAAAGGACAACTGGGTTTTTACAGAGTAGGAAACTGCTCTGTGTCACCTGTGGCCTCAAAAGTCACAAGGCTGGCAGCACCTCTGTCAAATCTGTCCCTCTAAGGTGAACTTCTTTCAGTTTTAAGCCAAATCTGGAGACAGTGCCCTTCCTAGATTTCCAAATACTCTTCAGTAACCTCATACCCATTGCCTGGCCTTTCAAGAGCAGACACTTGCTCGTTTTCAGCCAGCAAAGTGTTCATTCTGCTGAGTCTTGGTGGATTGTTGCATTTAAGTAATTATTCCTAAAGGGAAGACCACGCTCCTAATGGACAGAGCTCCTTCCATGACACTGGAAAGTGTAATTCCTGGGCTAAAGTTAAAACAGTGAGTTTCACCACTATTAATTTGAAATTCTGCAGGCCAGGCAGGTTTTTTCCCTCCCTCAGACTCCTCATCTTTTGCATAAAATATGCATTGGCTCCAGAATCAGTGTGGGGAACGTATCCATCAGCTCCACAGGAACTAGTTCAGTCCAGGCATCAATCTTCCCACTTTCTGACTGGAGAGAGATGCCACCTGCTCTGAGAAATGACTCCAAGTAGAGTCTTTAATGTTTGATTCTCTTTCCTCAGGAGCAAGTGCTGCCTTGGAAGGGAGGGCAGGAGCCACGGGGGAATTCACAGGAAATAAATGTTCCTGAGAACACCAGGCTGAACTAAGTGGAGGTTTAAAGTGGGGATGCTCCCTGACTTCACACAGCTTCTCTTTCTGCCTGAATTTCCACACTGTGCTGATATTCATGTAGGCAGTGCTGTGGCTCCCACAGGAGAGTCCCAAGGTGACAAAGGAAAGAAAGAGAGTACTGGATACTTCCTTAGAGGTGAAATATAAAGCAAAAAATGCCTTTCTGTGTGTGTATCTCCTCTCTGATAAATAAAGCAGACTCTCTAGCCAGAGTTTTACATCAGCTGAGGTTGGGATTTATATTTTAGAAAGGGGGAAGAGAAGGTCCTGGCTCAAGCTGATGGGAAGGGAACCCAGCATTCCCTGGAAGATGTGGCCAAGGCTGTCACGTAGGAGTTTATGCTTCTGCTCGAGGAGGGCAGAGAGGCTGATCCATCACAGAAAAATCCTGTTTGACATTTCTCTCCCATTCAGGAAAGCCATTGCCACACAGTTCCTCCTGATTTTTCACCATGCTCTCAAGTAAAGGGAACAAGATTAGAACATATTGTTGGTGGGGGAAAAAAAAAAGGATAATTTTCCATTTTAAAAAATGACTTTTAAAGCTTCAGTTTCCCTTTAAATGAGCTAAATACCAATAAAGGGCAAAAAGCAGCTCTGTTCTTGGAGGTCCTCTCCCTTTCTTTACCAGTGTGACTAGTGTTCATCTTTTCTGTCTGGATTGCACTCAGTGCAGCAGCTTTTAGAGTTTTGTTAATGCCAGGTCTTGGCCTATATCTGCTTTTTTTAAAAGCATGACTATTATTCTGGTTTCTGCAGCACTGTGGGTGGGCACTGCCCTTTGTAGGCAAATAAAAAGGCCATCTCTTCTCTGCAGAGCTTAACATTTCACTTTAAAGCTCTAATTCTGTATTTTCAGAGCAGTATTATACAAGGCAGAGCAAAGTCTCTTTCCTACAGAGATACATTATATGTTTTGGTGACGTCCCCCTATTTCCCTGAACAGCTTGAGAAAAAAAAATGACTTGTTTAAAACTGTACTTGCAAGTATTTCACCATTTAAAGTGGAGGAATAGTGAGTGCTTCATTCACCTGACCTACAAGATTAGTTATGCCTTAATGAGAGGCTGTTTTTAAGGGACAGCAGGGCCATGGAGGAAGGTTTGAGAGGTGCAAAAAAAATCAGTGGAAGGAGAAAGTGTGCTTTGAATAATGGAACAGATGAAAACTAAAACATACTCCCGTAATTAGTGGGATTACAGTAAGGATGAACATTCCTTTGTTTTTCTACACTCATGCAAATTCATTATATCCTGAATGCATAGAAAGCTGGCAATTAATTGGATGCTCTGTCATTAAGTATGGTTTGTAAGCCAAAGGTTGTATTCTAAAGGAAATAAACCCAAACTTGCTTTTAGATGCTACAAAAACAGTCTCACACAATAAATTCTCATTTTATACCCAGGAGGAAGAGGGCAAACCCCTCTGCTCCTTGGGAAGGCATCTGAGGGGGCTCCAAGAGAGCTGGAGAGGGACTTTGGATAAGGGATGGAGGGACAGGACACAGGGAATGGCTTCCCACTGGCACAGGGCAGGGTTAGATGGGATACTGGGAAGGAATTCTTCCCTGTGAGGGGGGTAGGCCCTGGTACAGATTTTCCAGGGAAGCTGTGGCTGCCCCATCCCTGGAAGTGTCCAAGGCCAGGTTGGAGCAACCTGGGCTAGTGGAAGGTGTCCCAGCTCATGGCAGGGGTGGGACTGGGGGATCTTTAAGGTCCCTTCCACCCTAAACCACACTGTGACTCCAGGATTTATGATTCCCTGTTCACTGTTCTTTGCTAAGTGATATCAGTAACTGCAAATCTCAGACTTTATAATGGGCTCTAATGATCCTTATGGGAAAATTCCAGTTCTGGCCTCCTCAGGAACTCCCAGTGCAAGTCCCTCTCAGTTAACAGCTTGTTAATGCTCAAGGAGTAAAGAGCACAGGAAATTATTATAGCCCATATGTTACTAAAAGGGTTTTAATGTGGATTAGTGGTTTATGTAACGGGTGAGCCTAACCCACATTGGGCTTAATTTATGGTGTTTTCTCCTTTTCTTTAAAAAAAAAAGGCTTGTTTACTAATGATAAGATTGAGTACTAATTTAATTTACATTTTGCTGCTCTCAGGCACAATCAGAGCACGTTGGAATAAACATTTAAAGCCCCTTACGAAACTATTTGTTGCTTTTGCCATTACCCTTTTTGCTTTTTTGAGCAATGTTCTTGTTTTCCATTGATGAAATAGTCTAGTTAGGTTTGATTGGGAATTACAGGAACCACAAATTAAAACAATGAGAAATGGTCTGTAGTCTTCTTGGGGAAATGAAAGAAAACTTCAGGAAAGTTCAGCAACAACAGGAATTTTTCAAACTCCTGGAAGAAATGAAGACTAGAAGACAGGATCACACACAAAAATAAATTAAATCAAAGTCTAGAGTGAAAAATAGTAAAAGTAAATAATTAGGTAGTGTAGTTGTGGGGGAAAAAAAAGAGACATTGAAATTGGTGAAAAAATCTTCAAAAATTGAGAGTCTTAAAGTGTATTTTTGATTCTTTGTGTTCCCCAGGAGACATTAACACCACTTCAATGCTGCGTTTGGGAAGATGTAGGCTGTGTTTTTCAGGGGAGACATATGTTTGCTTGTGATGTGTCAGGGTTTTGTTGCCAACTTGGTGTACTCTGGGGCAGTTCTGAAATGCTGAGCTGTTTTAGAAACAGTTCCAAATTAAATCACAAATATGCATAGATTTAGCTTCTCTGAAAGCCAATTAAAAAAAAAAAAAAGACAAAACCTCATCTGTCTTTTTATTATCTGGCATTAGTGTCATTGCCAATTTGAAAAGAATCTAACAAATTCCCAAATTCTCCACAGAAGTCTGGGGGATTCACGCCCAATATCTATTTATGCATGCACAGAGTTGGGTTTACTGTTGTTCTGACTAATTTACCAATGCAGAAATTGGAGGGGGTTTTGGGGTATTTTTGAAATTCCTGAATTTCTCCTGTCCAGGATTTTTGGGCTTTAAATATCTTTCCATATATCAAAGTCTCCTGCACTGCCCTCAGGGCCAATTTAGGGAACAGGGTACCAGCAGCACATCTGAATCCCTTCAGCATCTTTCCCTCCTGGCTGAAGTCATTTAGTGCCTCATCCTGCTCACACTGTGGCCCTCATGGGAAGGTTGAAAAACCCTGAAACTTCTCTGGAATATGTAATGCTGGATGCCAAGAATTAATTGGTCTACTCCCCAAATCCTGATACAGCTCCCATTTCCGAAAACAGCTTTTTAAATTCTTTTGCTGAACCTTTAATCATTCTTGTTTGGGATGTATCTGGGTTGGGGTTTTTCACTCTAGAAGCCCTTTTTAAATGTTATTATCAGCCTGGAATGTGGTGATGTCCTGAAGTGATCTTTAGGTTACCTGCAAATAGTTTATCTTTTTAGTGTTGTCTTTTAATGCCTTCTCAATCATTTTTTTTCCTGATTATAATTCCACTTCTCAAGTTAAATACTATTATCCTGCATTTGTGTTTTGACTTTTCAGCCTCCAAAAAGGTCAGATTTGAATACTTTATTGCTTCCTTTACCAAGAAAATATTCGGTAGCTACATCTTGAAACAGGTCACATACTCTGCTTGAAACTAAATCAGGAATGGTTTTTCCTTTGTGGATTTTCAGCTCAATTACTTGAAGAAGCAATCCTCTGATAGTGTTTAAATTAATACTGTTTGAAACATTGCCCTGTGTTGGACATCCCAACCTTCCTCCTTCTTCCCTAGTTTTATATGCCAAGCAGGATTCCATAGGTTTGGGATATCCCTGGGCTCAGTTTGGCTCAGCTGTCCCAGCTTTGTCCCCTCCCCAACTCCTTGTGCACCACCAGACCCTCACTGGTGAGGGGGAGCAAAGACCTTGGCACTGCTCAGCAATAACAGAAATATGCCTGAGTTCTCACTACTCTTTTCAGCACAAATCCAAAATTCAGCTCCATCCCAGCCACACCAGTACACACAGTTAGAACATTTACCCTTTGTGATTCCAGACACTCCGTGAATTATTATTTTACTCCCTGAAATCTGGTCTGATCATGCCAAGTTTATCTGGTCTGATTATGCCAAGTTTCTGAGGTGTTAATTTATTCATTATGGCAATTTTAAACCAGACACTCTCGTTTCTCTGTTCTCAGTGTGGTTTGCAGTTTTAGCACTGAACAAACAGGCCCATATATTTGGTCTGAGTCTCCTCACCACATTTATGTCTGTGCTGAAATGGGGATTTACTTGTAAAGCTGAGCTTTGTTGTTGCATTCTATGTTTCCACCCTGTCCTTTCTTTGAGGATATAGCTTTTTGTGCTTCATCCCTGTGAAATCACCATCCTGCAGTACACGCTTGTTCACATCCTGCCTTTCTCCCAGCCTCAGCTTTAAAATTCCCCCTTCACTTTTTAATTTGGATTCTCAGATACCAGGCTCCATTCTGGGTTATGCAGCCCCTGTCCTCCCCAGGCAGCAGGGTAATAAATCTCCCCCATAAATCTCACCTGTCCTTCCCTGAGCTGTGTCTGCAGTGAAGGACTGAGGCTCTGCCCCTCCATCTGCTGCTGTGGGGAGCCCTGGGGAGCCCGAGCCTCCCTCCCTGCCCACGCACAGGTCTCAGCTCCACAACTCACAGTACAGCACTGCTGACATTTAATCTGATCGTTCCTGAAAGGATCATTTATGTGCTTCACGAGCTCTGCCACTTGTACACTCGATGGGCCAGGGTGAGTTTTCCTACATCCAAGTGCTCTCAAAGCAACCTGAAGGCTGGATATTTATATGGCAGCTAATTACAACCCATCACATCCCAGACCAAATGCTGAGAGGTGTGTGACAGTGGCAGCAAGGAAAATGCGAAGTAAAAACAGGTGTATTCTCCTTCTTTCTGTGTGTTTTTCTATGCCTAGAAACCCCTGCTAAAGTGCACAGAGTTATCCGTGAACGAGCTGGGAAATCATCTTGGAATCACCGCATGAAATGTAATGGAAAAGTCAATTCACAGCTCAGCTTTGGTGTTTAGGAACTACTTAAAAAGGCAGGGAGAAGAAAATAGGCAACATCATTGTGTCACCAGGAGAACAAACATGTCACCTGATGCCTTGAATATCCTGTGGCACTCCTGTCTCCTCAGGAACATATCACAGGACCAGACACGCTCAGGTGGAACAGGGAAGGACTTCTGAAGAAGGAGACACTGAATGGAGCAGGATGTTGTAGTCTGGGGAAAAAAAGCGATTGCAAAGGGATCAGAAATCATAAACAGCAGGGAGAAGGTACATAAGGGATAATTATTCTGTAATTCTTTAGCCACATAGACCAGCACTCACCAAAGGAATTCATCAGGTGCTTGTCTTAAGACAAGTAAAAAGGAGCACTTTTTTACAAAGCCCCCAAACTGTGGAGCTCATTCCCAGGTTGTGACTCAGAAGGAGGAAGCAGCAGCCCCTCTCTGAGAAGGAAAGGGAGGCTTCAATTACAACTCTTAGATTAAGAAATCCCTAAAATGCAGATTGCTGAAAATTGCTATTGTGTTTTTTCTTTGAGTGTGTACTTCTGGTCATGGCAGGAGCAGAAGAAAAGGTAGGAAGGTTTTTGGTCTGATGCCATAGTTAGTCCTATAAGGGCCTTTAAAACTGCAGCTATTCAGAATAATGAAGGATGAAAATGAGAATTCAGCTCTTAAACCTCTCTCTATTACATTACTGGCCAAATGCACTTCCCTGGCTGTTATTGTTCTGACTTTACTACTTTCTATACATGACAGTGTTATTTTGTGAAAACACTGCTTGTATGGATTATAGCTTTTATGACAAAAGTATTTTTCATCTGGAAATGAGTTTTAATATTCTAGGTGGAAGAAACAGCCTGTGTGTAAATATTTCCCCTGTAGATGCCACAGCCATAGACATAATTTTACATGATTGACCCGAGTGATTTAAGATTATACCATACTTGTAATCCACTACCAAGTGTAGTTGTCAGGCTGGCTGTTGAGACAAAGAGGAATATGATGTGTTCTACCTGCCTCTAACCATAAAAAAGGCATAAATGGAGATGTGAAATACTGCACAGTATTTTGTGGGCTTGTTTGCAATAACTAAAGCAAAAGCGTGTTCCTGAAATGGCTCAGCATTGACCTGAAACTGAGTTTTATATACTCAGGATTAATTTCTTGTTGAGGTGATTCTTCCCATCCACTCAGCACTGGGGAGATCATACTTTAAAAAGATAGTTAAACAAAAACAAAAATGATACGCCCAAAGGAAATATTTAATAAAAAAATCCAAATCAACAAGGTGGCTGTAAAATGAAGACTAGTTTTACAGCCAGCTTTAGGCAAAGAAGATGAAGAGATGTGAACATTGAAAAGGGGAAAACATCAAAGATTTCTTTAGTTTTCTCTTTTCTGAGATCAAATTCTTTGAGAAATCACAGCGGCACTCAAGACAGCAAGAGCACACTGAGCTGTACCTTCCCCTCACGTGAGGCAATATTCCCTTAGAATTCAACTCAGCTGGGGCTTCAGACATTCTTTTTCTAGGGATAATCAAAACTGCCTCACTAAACCACTTTGGTGAGCTTATCCAGCCACACAAACACCTCCCTAATGCAAGACCCCGAGGTGCCAAGCAAGTCTCCTTAGTTCTTCCAGTAAATCTGGTGAGCAAAACATCTTTAGGTACCTGTGAGCTGAGAAGGGCTTGGAAGTAGTTTAGAGTCACAGCTTGCTGGCTCTAATGCTGCTCTCCTGGCTGTCATTCTTCTGCTTTATAATTTATAAAATATTCCAGCTAGCATTTTGTACTTGGAAGAGGAAAGGAAAGGAGCTTTAATCTTACAATGTGTATAAAACAATATATCCAGTTTTGGTTTTTTCAGCTGTTACCTGTATCACAGTTTGGAAATGAGGAAATTGGGCTGTAAATGATTAATTCAGCTGCTTTTCCATCACACTAGGTTCCAACTGGAGCTGTTAATTTGGTATTGCT
Source organism: Corapipo altera (assembly GCF_003945725.1). Lineage (NCBI taxonomy): Eukaryota > Metazoa > Chordata > Aves > Passeriformes > Pipridae > Corapipo > Corapipo altera. The sequence continues at coordinate 3,181,102 of NW_020884934.1, read as the reverse complement.
GAAGTCAAACTGGGAAAATGAAAGGAACAACAGTTAAAAATGAAGGAGCTCCTCCAGCAGACGAGGCAATGCCTCTGCACAGCTGGAGAGGCAGAAACCTCACCTGGGATGTTGGGAATCAGCAGGATGAGCCTGGAAGAGCCTGCTACAATAGTCATAATATGCTAGAGGGATGATGCTAAACTAGAATCTACCTACAGTTGGGCAGGTCTGATCCCAAAAACGCTCTGGAGAACCCTGTGCTGTTACACCTGTGCCCTTCCTGCCACATCCCCTGGGATCAGCTGCATCTCCAGGCACATCCCAGCCATTGATTCAAACCAGTTGTTGCTGAAAAACACATAAGTGAATAAATCCACCATAATATTGCAGCAGAGTAATATGATTTTGGGAGAGGCTGTGGGTGCTCAGCACCCACCCCCTGCCCACATGGTGGTCTCTGGTGGGCTGGGTGTCCATTTGAAAGCAAAAGCCTGCACAATTTGTTCCTTGTAAATAAAGCAGTAGAACCACAGGCCCCTGCATCAGTCACTAGTAATGAAGCTCAGATTAATTCCAGTATTAGTTCCTAGTCCAACAGAGGGAAAAAAGGCAACCTGAAAACAATAACCCTGGGAAGGAAAACCTGTGAGATCCGAGCTGGCAACAGGCAGAGCATCAATCCTGCTGGCTTCTTTAATGAACTAAACTACCTTCTAATTTGGGGTTTCATCAAATATGAGCCCCTGAAGCTTGTTCCTTCATAGTCTGGAGTTCTGAACCGAGATTTGAAATGCCCTGTTGGTGAAGCAGCTGCCAAATTCCTTGGCAGCCTCGTGCGAGCACGTGTTTTGTGCTTTTTCCATTTAGATGTCACTCGGTCTCTCCCTTGGCTTGGTTGAACACCTCATGACAGATGTAATTATTCCTTCCAGAAGTGTGCAGACAGGTCTGGGTCTCGTGGGCATAGTTTAATGACACACTGATTAGCATGCAAATCTCACTGCTCCGAGCCTCGGCTCGGGCAAAACTATTGATTGTTTTGAGTCTCCCCGAGACTCAGAGGCACTTCCAGGAGCTGGACCCACCACACAAAGCTCTTGTCCTGCTGAAGTCGGTGAGAACTGTGTTGCTAAAAGGCTTCAGGCAGAGTTTTAGAGCTGGGGTTTGGGCTGTGAGCTGCTTTGTGGTGTCTCATCTCGGCTGCAGATTCACACCAGCTCCACCTCACACCCCACGAGCAACCTGTGCCTGCTCAGCAATGCATGGACCCAGAGTCAAGTACTGGTTAAATGTTTGCTGGAGTGGGCCTCAAAGCACAAAAGATTGGGCACAGTTTCCTCCCCTAACTACCCTTTTTAAAAATAATTTCTTCCACTATTTTGCATGCTTTTAGGGAAATGATGCTGTGAAGGGCTCTGATTACTTGCTGTCAGGGAGCTGCATGACTCTTTCTAGCACAGAAACAGAAGTGAGAAGTACGTTAAATGCTGCTTCACTGGAAATAACTATTTTAATGCATTGTCTAAGTGCTCCTATAAAAGCTGCAATTAATAAAAATGCATTGGCTTGAGTAATTTCTTGCACAATGTCCACATTCCTTTAGGCAGCAAAGCCTGTGGCATGAAACAGAGTTCAACTTTCTTATTAATAACCTGACTATTTCTACCAGGAACAGCCCTTTGCTTGCAATTTGCCCTCCAAACAATATGAATGTTTTTGTCACAGGGTGCTGATCGACACCTTTTCCCCAGACCGTCACTTATGTCAAGAAAAACTACGTGTTTTTCAGTCCTAAACAGCCTAATGATGGGGTTTACTAATTTTTACAGTGGAAGCTGTGGGCAAGGGTGCAGTCAGCTCTTTGAATTCACTTTGGTCATTGGTGAAAGACCATTAGTTGCTTTTTACTGCTGTGCCTGAAGGAAAGGGGGGATTCTGCCCCTCTGCCCTGCTCAGGTGAGACCCCACCTGCAGAGCTGCCTCCAGCTCTGGCATCTCAGTACAGGAAGGACATGGAGCTGTTGGAGAGAGTCCAAAGGAGGCACCAAGATGATCAGAGAGATGGTAGAGCAGCAAAAAGAAAATGGGCTTTGGCAGTGGAAGCTTTGCACCCATTCAATTCCTCAGCAAACACGTTAGACAGGTTAAAGTTCCCCTTCCATCTCTGCTTGCCATGGAATGCAACATGCCTCTATAGCAAACAGGAGAAGGAAAAGACAAAAATCAGTCACCAGAGACCAGGGCTCTGTGAGAAGAAAGGACCATTGCAACGTGAAAAAGAAATAATGTCTGGATCACGTTTTTAGTTTGTGTTTAAAAGATATTTCCCCATGTGGCACAGTACGAGCAAAGCAGCACTAAGTGCCTTTCTGTTTCCCTAGAGGACTGTCTGCTTATTTAAGGGCTCAGATGGATGAAGCTATGGAATACACAGCCTATGCCTTGGAGCAGATGGATACACACATGCAGGCAGCATCATTTCAGATTGCAAGCTCAGACTTCCAGGAACAGCCTCAGGCCCTGCCTCAGGAACTCCTCTGTAGCAGCTTTGATATGACAAATGTAGTCGTTCATGGACCAAGACAGAAATTAAAGAGAACAGGGAGAAGAGGGGGGGGGAAAAAGAGCTTTAATCAGTGCTCAAGGTTCTGGATTAATTTAAAAGGAGACATCCTCAGTGCAGTGCAAAACAGGGTTGCCCCTCCACAGGTGCATGAGCAGCTTGGCAAACCCCTCCTGCTCCTGAAGGACACTGTGCTGGGAGAGGAATGTCACCTCTGGAGCCAGGAAGGGCTCTCAGGAAGAGCCAACAAAGAGAAAAAAGTGCCTTCCTTCAATAGAGGTTCCCAAAGCAGGTTGATGATGACAATATCTTTGACCACAGAACAGGGTCTCTTCTGAACAGATCTCCTTGTCTGAGATGTATTGCCTTTAGTTGCCACACCCTGAATTTATGGCTGCGTGAGGAATGTGCAGGACTCGTTACCACAATAAATGCAAAAGGCATCAAAATAATGTATTTCATTCGTAAAAGTTTAAAATGAGAAAAATGTGAATTACAGGCAGACAACGTGTTAGTCCCCTTCTCATGTTCTTGCACATAAATATAAAGGTCAACAAGTGGAGCTTGTTTTTCCACGGAGACTACAACAGCTCTTGATTTAGTAAGCCACAAAAATCAATATATTTAAGAAAACAATTTCTTAATTCATCATAGCATTTTAATGACCCTGTGTTTGTTTTGATTTAAAGCTGGGGGTTTTTTTAAACTATCCCAATTCCTTTTTACTCAGCTAGAATAGATAATCCTCTCTGGCATGAAGCAGGCAGTGCTAAATAGATCTGAAAAGATCACATAACCTTAAAACACTCCAGAAGATTCATTTCACTGATCTTGTACCCAGTAATAAGATTCAAAGGTCTCATCAATGATCAGCGGCAAGAGCAGCCCAGGAGATGCTTGGTAGGCCCAGGGGTTCTGCCCAAAAGTCAAGGGTAGCATGGGATGAGCTCTGCAAATTGGTCTGAGATGACTTCAAGTTGCTAATTTTGGTACTATTCCTTGTATCCAAGCAAATCCCATGGGAACAGCTTTCCACAGAAGACAACCTTGCATGTTCCTGACCAGTCCAAGGCAAGACTGCAAAGAAATCAATCTCCGTGCTCCAAGTGTTTAGCACAATTGATTCCTTTTTGGCAGAACCTCAGTGTCATTTAGAAGCTCAAAATTCTTTTTTGAGCTTTGTTTACCCTGAGCAAACCTCAAACTACCAAACTCCTCTGGATTTTTCCAGCATTTTTGTTTAGGTAAAGTAAAAAATAAATAAATAAATAAATAAATAATAAAATAAATTAAAAAACCCCAACCCTCTAGGTTTGCTTTTAGAGTCTTTATTTCACTTGTTACCAGAGAAAACAGCAGAGTTCTGGAGCTCTGTTTTGGATGATGCATGTTTTATTTCCCCCCTTTCTGTCATGCCAATGTTACATAATATATATTATTAAGCAAATAAAATCCCAAAATGTGGAAATTCATGACAGAGAAGAGAAGTGGACACACATAACTTGTTGACTCCGGTCAACGAGAAGTTCCTGAAGACAAAAGTCTTCCATTAATTCATAATAAAAATGTGATTTGGAAGATGCTGTAGTAAAAAAGAAGCCTATTAAGACCTATATGATCAAACACGGTCTCTAAACTACTTCAGTTTTGTGTTTCCAGTCTCTTGACTGCAGTTGACTTCCAGAGATTAAAATATCCATACAACTAACCAGAGGTTTGGGAGTTCCATGCCCCAGATATCTGAGTTCTCACATCTGAAATGATACAGAAAAGGGGGAAATGAAAAATTTCCCTGTTTGCCCCACTAGGTGCAAAATCTACTCACTGCTATTGCCAGCTGTGGGAACAGCTGTATTTTTGCTTTCCAGATGTGAAGTGTGAGTGAAGGAATTTCCACTGTGGTGAAAAGGGCTGCTGGCTCAGGCACAACCATCAGACTCCTCCCCTAAAATCACAGATAAGCACCGACTTGTCAGACATCATATTTGCAGCAATATCTCAGATTGTTAAACAGAAAATGTCAGCTCTGCTCTGGCTTGGATAAGGGAATGGCCAGAGTGCAATCCTGAGGGAGCTCCAGGTCCACTCTGGTTATTCCATGAGTGGATATTGTCATGTCATACATCCCATCTCACAGGAACCCCAAAGTGTGTTACTGCCTTGTGGCTTGGAACTCTACAGCTGCCTTAATGTGTTATCAATATGCATCAAAATTAGAGCCCCCGGCACTTCAGTGCAGCCCTCACCACTTCTTGCATAAATCCATGTAAAATATGACCTCAGCAAATGAGGTTAACTACTGGGAACTTGATTCCTGAAATCAGCCCATGATCCACATGGGTGTCTTTAGGAGGTGAGTGAATTCTTTTCAGACTTACATCTCCATTTTTTTGACTCTGCTTTTGACCACATCCTTGTTTCTTGGGTCAAAGTTTTGACCTAGCACATGAAATTGTAGATATTTAATTTACAACTGGAAAAACTGAGCTCATCTGGTTTAATAGCTGATAAGGATCTCCAGTCTGTTGTCAGATCCTTCTGCTCCACTAATTATTTTGTAAGTGTGAAATACTAATATAAAAAAGATGCAGCCTCTTTTTTTTTTTCCAAAACTCTGAATTAGCTTTTGATTATTTTTTTTCACAGATGCATCTGTGATCTTTCTAAAATCCCCTCATTATCTCTTTGCTCTTACATATCTGTACAGCATCCCTTAGCCAAACAAGGGAACAATTGATTGCGTAAAAAAAAAGGCAAAAACTTGGACAGTGCCCCGTTTAATTTCCTTTAAGTTCAGCCTTTGATATGCTACAGTCAGAGGTGGAAAACATGATGGGATATCACTTTTTCCCAAAGTTGCTTTAGGCTGATCACCCTTTGGTCAATTGTCTTTAAAATTATCTGTTTGTATGTATCTGTATCTGTTGTTTAGACTCCTACAGCTGGTATTTAAAATCAATATTTTCATTAAACAAGCCACACAATTGTCACGATTCACAAATATTTGGGAATTCTGCGAGCCTTGCATCCCGCAGCCAAGGGACCTGGACCAAGCTGCAGGGAAAAAAAAAAATCACACCGCAGGTTCAGTAATTTTGGAGCTGCAGGTCCCTCTCCCTCTGGGGTTTTTAGGACGAGCCATGGGATGTCAGTGTTGAGCTGCAGGACTCCGGGGACACGGTGAGTTTGCCAACAGGCAGCAAAGTCGGCTCTTCAAGCTCTTTCCATTTCTAAGTTGCTGGTAGTTTGTCACTAAGCTCAGCCTGGGAGGTAAAGGGATTTATCAGCGCGTGTGTGTGCACAGGTGGGAGTGTTTGTTTGGATTTTGGGGGCACAGGGAATGTCAGCCCTGAAGACTCATCACACCTGCTGCCTTTGGATAAAGCACCCAGGTCTTCCTGTGAATATTTGTGGCTTCTTTCTGCCAGTGTGGGGTTGCTAATCCTGGAGATACTGAGAGTTTTCAGTTTAAAATTAGCAACATTTTTCCATTAATAAGCAGGTATTGACTTGTCCACATAAACAAGCTTGCAGAACTACAGCACATCTGTGCATATGCAAGAAGAAAATAGAACTAACCAAGCAACAGAAACACTTTTATTCCATGTTTTTCATTGTAGTTGCTTTCAAGGACACATCTTCCAAAAAAAAAAAAAAAAAGCCTAAATAGACAACAAGAAAGATGAAAATTTGCAAAATGATTAGATGTCACTGACAATAAGTGGGTGGCTGGGTCAGCAGATTCAGAGGCTCCCATGGGCCAAAATTGCTGCATAATCTGCATATAGATTTATATTGGTCTTTCTCCAAGTAATGTGTTGTCACTGAGAAGAAATGTGACTTTTCTAATGGCAAACTGCTCCCTCAGAAAAGATTATTTGTCAAGTCTGATCCTCAACACTTAGCAAAATGGAAAAACATGTTGTCCTTGTTTTGAAAATGTTAGGTCTTCAGCAAACCTGGGAGATTTATAAGGCATTCATAGGCAATAAATCAGCAAATCCTGAAATGCAGCCACAGCTGAAGCTTCCCATTGGCCAGCAAGGGCAGCCAGGGCAAGGTGGGCACAGGGGTGTCCCTCTAGAAAAGGAAGGACACTCACGGGAAAGGAAGGAATAACCTCATAAACTTCCAAACTCCTGATGGCAAAGTCACATTTTCAGCTTTTTGTCCTGTTCAGAGAATGTAAAATTTCCTTTGTGACCCAAACCCCTCGATTGGTTTTGTGTCTGCTGTGTGCATGACAACAGAAACCTCAGTGATGATGCTCCTGGCTCTGTTAGAGCCGTTGGAAAGCAAAAATTATTCAGTAAAGCTTTGTTTTGTACTGCAGGAAAATTCATTTAATGAAAAGGCTTAGAAGGTGCTCACTGCAAAATACATTCACTTCGTTCACTTCTAAGAAAATCCAGCAGAGTTTGTTTCCCTGCCATCTTCACAGCCAGTGCTTTTAGCACAGGTTCATCTGCTGTCTCCTCCTTGGCACATCCTGGAGTTAAGCGTGGCAGCTCTGCCCCATTCCTCTCCTGAAGGGATCAGGGACCCCACAAAAGTGAAGACACTAAATTTTTTTTAGGTTTTACCCCATTTTTACTAAAATGAAACATGGCAAATATAAATAAATAAATACAATCATACATTCATGCCATTTATCCAGCAGGAAAAGCAAACTGAGTTCTTGCCAGGTAAAATAAACCCTTCCACCCTTCTACTTTTTTTTCCCCTTTTTCCCTGGGTTATATGGAAGGTGCAGCATCACTAACAAGGAGATCAAAGAGAATGACAGTGTGTGAATGGCAAGGAGCTGCTGGAGAGCGTCACAACAATGATGAGGAGTCTGGTGACGAGGAGGAGAGCCTGCAGGAGCTGGAAAATGCAAGCACAGGCTGAGTGTTTGTGTGTCAGTGGTCTGCACACAAACCACACACTCGTGTTTCTGAGTGAAGGCCGAGACTTGTAAACAGAATAATAAGTTTATTATAACCAAGCTTTTTGGTTGTTTTGAGGTGCAATTTGCTGCAGTGACTGTGCCAGGGAGCAGCAGCTGCTCAGGCAGGAAGGCTGTACCTCTCAAGGAAAGTGGAAACCAAAACGTTAAATAATTACAACCTCTTGCAGTCACACACTCTGCAGAAAGAGTTCTGACAGCAACACATCATTCTTTTCTTCCCTGATTTGCATCCTGAAAAGCCTGGGTTAAAAGCCTGGGTTATTCCCTGGGATACAACAACGTGCTGGGCTTTGTTTTCCACCTCCGTGTGTGTGGGGGCATTTCCTACCTTCTCATCACCAGTGAGAGGGTGTGTGTTCCTCTGGGAAATCATGCACTGCTCAAGTCCTGACTCCTGTCAATGCATGGGAGGCTAGAGGTGGAGAGATAACACTGTGGCCACAGTGGAGAAAGGAAAATTAGGAGAAAGCACCTCTTTGTAGTGATGGTACATGGCCCAGGTTCCCACATCCCTGAGCATCCAGTAACTTGTCAGGCAGGAGGAAAGGGGTACACAACACTCTCCTCACAGCTGGCTGAGGAATGTATAACCATTAAATTTATTCTCTAGACACACCAAGCTTGAGTAGGGCCTGTTAAGACCTCTAACACATCCTACAACTGTGTGTATAATGATTTTAACAACACCAGCTCCATGGCTGTTACTCCATTCCACACACATTCACTATTTTTGCAGTGGGGGATTGTAGTGAAGAAAACCGGCTTCAAAAATATATAATAATGATAATAATTATAACAATGATGATAACCCAAAACCAAATAAAACACAAACAAACAAACAAAAAAACCACACTTTTTGGCACAAAATTTAAAGGAGAATGTAGATTATCTCTCAGAAGGATGTTTGTCAGCTACAAGGCAGAATTATGGCAAACAGGTGTAGGTCTGACAGGCCTTGACCAGCTCTACAGAGGAAACGTGGTGTGCATACACCAAGGCATCCCCCAGATACAACACTGGAAGAGACAGCTGGGAAATGCAGGATGCTTAAATTCCTCTTTCTAGGGGAGTGTGACTGAAGAGACAGGAACTTGTGCGTATTCCCAAGTTTCATTCAGCTGAGCTCCTGAATATCCTACAAACCTCATGGGGACCTGGAGGCTTCCACTGCACTTGAGGGCTTTTTATCTGACGTGCAGAAAAACCCATCTGTGCCACATCAAAATCATTTCCATTTCAAGCAAATATAAATTTATTACTTCTCAGAATTATATTTCAGTTTTGGCTCAGCTACTTTACTGTTTATTAAAAGAATCTTACAATCAGTTTTTCTTCAGGGTTAAAACCCCAGACATCCCTTCCAATCATGTTGAACTATGAGAGTCAATTGGTATGAGTCACTTCATTCTTCAATGACTGTTTTCATGGATGTGATTTAAACTATTGCCAAAGGTTTTTAATTAAAGTCACCCTTGTCATGCAAATATTTAATTTGTATTGATATATTTTTAGCCATAAACCGCTGTCTTGATGCTCGGAAAAGGCTCTTTAAAATTCATAAGACTATTTTAAATACAAGGCTGACACAGTGTTAGTTGTGACATGAGGTATCTGTCAGTCAGTCAGTCACTCTCTGCTGAGGCTCCAGAGGTGAAATTCTAGCTCAGAGTGTTTCAGAACAGCAGAGGTTTTTGCCAGGCTTGTGGAGTTTCAGTAAAGTATGAAGAAAAATAACATTTTATAGAAGTGGGGTTGTAAAATCTTGCAATTTTTCCTGAGTCTCATGGTCACAAGTGTGTTTCTCAGAGGCTGAGCTGGTGAAGTCACCCTTCTGCAGAAATAGCTGAAGTTTGTTTTTTTTCTGAAGAATTATTCTGGTTCTAGCCTTCAGCACTGCAAATAAACACTTTAATATGAAAAATTTCAAGGACCAGAATCCAAAAGTGAGCAGAAATAGTTTGATACAGCCATCTTTCTTTTTTTTTTTCACTTTTTTCCCTGGCACAGCACTGAAATAGAGAAGTTGTAGAATATCTGACTTTTGAGTTATGATTAGAGAAAGCCAGCTGACCTGATCTGGTTTTGAGTAGGAAGCAGGATTGGATGGCCTCTGGAAGTCTCTTCCAGCCTATGCTGGAAAAAATTCAATTATTTGAAAGTCATCTTCACAATATGTTATAATATTGAGGCTTCTTGCACATTAAAAATCACTGGTTTTTCTTCTCTAGACCCTGAAGAAGGTCTTTACTCACTGTGCTTCCATAGTTCCTCTTGTATAATCCACCTCCTCTGAGTGGGACTGTGCTGTGCCTTGGAGAAAGCACAAAACACTGAATGTCAAAAACCTTTGTTTTGGCTTCTGTTTCTTGGGATATTTAAGGATTGTGGAATGGTCTGGGTTGAAAGGCACCTTAAACTCATCCAGTTCCACCCCCTGCCTTGGGCAGGGACACCTTCCACTATCCCAGTTTGCTCCAAGCCCTGTCCAACCTGGCCTTGGACAGTTCCAGGGATGGGGCAGATGAACTGCTGGAAATGGTTGCATTTCCCAGGACTGACAAGATCTCACCAAAAAGCTCCCTGCAATTGGGTATTTCTTAAGCCATTTCTTTTAATATGGATTCTCCACTGTGTAATAGCATAATTGACCCCACAAAAAAGAATTAATAAAACCTTGTCTCTCTACCCAGTCACTGAGGTTTATAAAACTCAGAGAAAATCCTGTATCAAATGGTTGAAAATGTTCAGTAGAGTCTGTAATTTTTAGGGGACCCTAACAGCGTATGGACAGCACAACCTCAGAGCTCTAACTTCTGTAAGAACAGGGGCAGAAAACAAAGCCTTTGAAAGTGGGGACACAGAAAGAGTAAGTGATGAGTCCACCTGGTAACACTTTGCAAGAGACACAAATCTTTTCTCATGTCCCATTTTCCTCGTGCAGCAGAAAGGCCAGAGGAGGTGTTTTGATCCTGGAGAGCAACCCCTGCAGAGGGTCCAGCTCAGCTCCAGCCTGGCACAGAGCTGTGCCTGCTCCTGTCCCCTGGCACTGCCCCCTGGAATGGTGTCAGCCTGACCCCCGGCTGTACCCACTGGTGTTTGACCTGCCCTGGTGTTGCTCTGCCCTTGCACACAAGTGTTTATTGCAGGTCCCTCTCATGGTGCAAGATGCTCAGGAGCAGAGAGAAAGCACAGACTCACCCCTAGAGGCGGGTGGTGCAGGTGAGGAGCTGCCTTTGCTCTCCCTGTCCCCCCTCTCTAATTCACTTTTTGCCCAGCCAGTGGGGTCTGAACCTGCCTGAAGCAGCTGAGCCTCACCAAGCGGTGATGGAGCACTGCTGGGATAGAAAGCCTGTGCAGATTAGAGTGTGCAAATTAAACCTGGTGTACAGATAATTGCATCTCAATAGCCTTTCCTCCCTCATTTGCCATCCTCTAACCTCGCCCTGAGGCCACAGGGCACCGATAACGATTAGGCATCTGTTGTGCCTTGGACCACAACAGCTTTGACTTCCATACACACACCAAGTGTTGCTGTTACCTCATGTGCTCCCTTTCCCTTGTATTCGCTGTCCCCCACCTGAAACTCCCACTGTAAACATTTTGGGCTAAAACTAACTCTTAATTGTACTTTCAGTGTGCATAGAAAAATGGGCAGTGGCATTCAGGCTGCTGTAAAACCAACACAAAATAAACCTGAAGGCTCATCAGCTCTTCTGTGGCACTGGGGAAGCTCCTCCCCGAGCGCTCTGTGAGTCATTCCAGTTAATGCTGGGTTTGTACAGCGTGTTTGATAAGTTCTGTGCAAGTAAGAAATGAAATCTGCGGCAAAACGGAGACATAAATCATTCATAAGGTGGTTACAAATTCATGTCATTCCAAATGCTGCTGCTTCTTCTTGCTGAGACCTAATTTTTCTAATGATGTAGGAGAAAGGCACCCCTCGAAGTGCTTAATAACATCACACTGATTTTTCCCATGGTGTGGCTGGTCTCACAGAGCCTGATTTTACATCAAATTCACTATGTCTGTGCTGAAGATGATTATACATCAAACCAATAGCTGAAGTAGATGGAATTAAAACCAAGCTGACAATCTGTATATGGCTTCTTAAAACAGTTAAATGGAGGAACAAAGGCAGTAAATGCCTAAGAGAGAACCTTGCTGCTTTTCGTTTCCCTACAAAGATTGCTGATAAGGGCTTTTTTGGAGTGGGGTGTGGGTTATAAACAAAAACATTCTTGCAGCTTTCGGCTGTGAAAGAGCAGAGAAAGCCAATATGATTTCAGATTTCAGAACATGTTTCTGTTCAGTTTGAAGATTATTCTTTTCTTTTCTTTTTTTTTTTTTGCATCCACATTTAATATTCTGTACCTGTTTGAAGTGCATTTAAACACAGAGCATATGCAGACATGCTTCCTAAAGCTTGGCTCTTTGTCTGGTCAAGAAGAGAGCATGCCTACAGAAATGTGTGGCCACACACAGCAGGGAAGGAACGCTGTTTACAAGCTCTACTCCAGGAATTTTGCTTTAGCTTAGGAAATCTGGTCCTCCCTTTCCTTTGGGGAATGAGCCTAACTTTGCTGTTCAGGTGCCCTCTGAGACAAGCTCATAGAATGTACTGAGAGAATATATCTATCTCAAGAGGTGCTTTGGGAAACAGAAAACCTGCAACAATGTTGGGTTTTTTAACATTCACCAGCAAGGCAGAGATTCCCAGGATAGAACCAGTGGCACCCTTTGGTCTAATCAAAGGTTAATTGAGTCTGCACTGTCAGGCTGAAGGGAACAGAGTGGGATTTTAGAGAGCAGCATCAAAGAAGTACCATGTAGTAATTTGCAGAGCCTGTCAGCTGGTTGACAGAAGTGTGCTGAGCTCTTTTTAAAACAAGCTTTTCTTATTAATAATGCTCGTGGTCTCTCTAATTATCTGCTCATTGTTCTATAAAAGACTAAGCAGGTTTTTTAGCATTCCAACTAAGAAATCAGAATGTGCTGGTAATATAGCAATATAATAACATATAAGCTGGCCCCAGCACTGTTTGCAACAGCTGGTGTCTCCCTCTAGGCCAGCCTAGACCCCATCTGCCTCTCCAGACAGAGAACATGAGCCTTCATTTATTCCCTTTTTTATGCAGCTCACAGCATCTTCTGATGAACCAGTCAGCTGGTTTGTTCCTCTGCTTCTTTCTTACCTCTATTCTCCAAGTAACAGTGGGGATAAAATGACAGGTATTTCGAATAAACAAGTGCTTTTGGTTTTCAACAAAAAAGCAAGGGAAGTTTTTCTTTTCAGAGGAAGGCAACAGGAGCATTTCGTGTCCTCCTGTCTTGCCACGTGCCTGTGGAAAGCCACAGGGGTGTAGGGAGGGAATTAAAAGTTAGCAGTTTGTACTTTAAAGCCACTTCTGCTGGAACAGGAATTGTTCCCGTGTGTCACAAATCCCAGCCACCTCTCCTTGGCTGGAATTCACAGTTTAGTAGATAATTCACCTGGCACTGGCCAGCATTTCACTCAGCTCAGAATCCTGTGCCTTCCACCAGCCTCTGAACTGCACCTCTTGCAGGGATCAGTGAAAATATATTGATTTCAAAGCCTGTTAGGACTGTTTGCCTCAGTTCTGGTATAACACGTCCCTGCAGTGTGGATTAACACGGCCTTTGGAAAACGAGTGTCAAACATTTGTTTTCAGAGGTTGCAGTGTTTGCCTTCGCATTTATTCACACAGTTATCAATGCTAATGTTTCCTGGGCACTGCACACTCAGTGAGGTCAATAACTGCTCACTATACATCCAAACATTTCAGAGATGGTGCACTCAGAGCACCTTTAGCATGTCTGTTATCCCAGAATCACAGAATAATTGGGGTTGGAAGGGATCTCTGGAGATCACCCAGTCCAACTCCCCTGCCAAGGCAGGGTCACCTGGAGTAGGTGACACAGGGTGGGTTTGGAATGTCTCCAGACAGGGAGACTCCACACCCTCCCCTGGCAGCTGTTCTGTGCTCTGCCACCCTCCATGGAAAGAAGTTCTTCCTCATGGTGAGGTGGAACTTGTGTTTCAGTTTATGGCCACTGCTCCTCATCCTGTCACTGGCACCACTGAACAGCCTGGCACCATCCTCTGACAGCCCCTGGATATATTTGTATGGACTGATGAGATCCCCTCTCAGCATTCTCTTCTCTAGTCTAAACACCTCCTTGTTTGCAAGACTGACTTTGTTAAGCTCTCAACCATCACTTATGCTTTTAGAGGAGTAATTTCAATTTTTCTTCTGATGGGGATATGGCAACAAGTCAAACTCCTTCCAAAATGTAAATCCATCAGTGTGGTTACCAATTTTTCACTCCCAAAGTCTTGCTCTCTTTGTGGTTTTATTTCAAATGCCTCCAGTTTGGGGATGATTTTTATCAAATGTACTTCATGTAAATTAAATATAACCAGTAATTTGCTACTGGCATTTTTTACTTCTGGAATTGACAGCATTCCCTTCATCATTTTTCTCACTTTCTCACTCAATACTGTTGTATTCCAGCACCTCCTACATCAAATCAACAGTAGTAATGAAATTATTCACACATTTATGAGCCTGAGACTCTAACTCTCCTCACCTTTTGGGTAAAATCTCACTTTAGGCTAAATTGAGGGAGATAATTTTTCATATTTTCATTCTCATATAGACAAATAGTTCATTGGTGTTTTTTGCTTCTGAAGAGTGTTGGATTTAAGCTGGTGGTAGTTTTTCTGGGTGCCTGGTAACAAACTGATGCATGGATTATCAGTGCTACCAAAAAGTGATTTTTTAAGTACTGTGGTAAAAAAAAACCCACTAAATATGGTGGGTTTTCCTGGTGTCTTGGCTTGTCCAAATGAAAGTTTGCCAATGACCCTCTTTGGTTTCTCCTCTGGCAATTGGGCAAATGTAACTTGCACAATGGTCAACCATAGTAAATACATTTTTGGATCATTGTCTGCAACAATAATTAATTCTTAGGATTTAGAAGCCAGGGTGTCTTCTCTTGTTGCTTTGATGACCCAGACACAGTGCAAGGGTTCACAGTACAATTCACTAATAATTGTCATTAATAATTCACATTAATTGTCATAATCTGCTGCAAATAAAAATATCTCTGCTTTTTGGCAGAGCTCTGTTATTTCATCTACTGCAGTTATAGATGCTTTCCAAGTGTTTTCTGAGAATCAGACTGTGCTTTTAACAGAATTTGCTTCCAAATTTATTTTTACTCTTCCTCATTGATTTTGTACATAATATGACTATATAAAAATAATAATAATAAATATAGACAATAACTACATGGATAACATCAAAACAATACTCAGAAATTTCTATTTAGCTGCTTTATCCCAGCCCTACTCAGCAGCTCCAAACAGCAGAAGTTGTTGGCACCCTTTGTATGACACAATTTAAAGAGTGTGTGTTTTGGGTGCTTTGGATGCAGACAGAAAGATTACAGGGTTTTCACTCTGACCTTGGACAGAAATGTGTGTGTGAGCAGTTGTGCATCAGCAGGGAAAGGTGAGGAGTGTGTGGGTCAGGATTTGGAGGCAGAACTTCTAAAAGACACCATTTCACCTCAACCCAAGGGGAAATGTAGAAATTTGTGCCAGCTTTCCTGCTGATCTGAATGTCCTCAGGTTTAAATGGACAAAATGGAAATAAATGCCATTTCTGGGGCAGAAAATTGCTTTTTTTTGTGGGGGCTTGGACCCATCTCCTCTTCCCCTCACCTTGTCCAAAACACAGATGCCAGGGTACGGTGGTAAGCCTCAGGCATCAGGTGGGTTTTTTGGCCAACACAAGTGCATAGAAAATACTCTGGCCTCCTTTGTCAGGAGGCCTACTTTTTTCTTCCACAGTTCTCATATCCAATTCCCCTGGAATTCAGCACATGCACGTATATGCATACACACTTCAGATATCTACATATGATCTTGTCCAGGAAACCCACTCCTAAACTTCTTTCATGTTTTCTCAGTTATCAAAAAGTTTGTTTCGCCAGGTTTTCAAAAATCTGCTTTATTTACTAAGATAATGATGAATATGAGACTTCCAAAGAGAAAGGATGGAAAAGTAGGAAATTATCAGTTCAGGTCCATTCACAAAGGCAAATTAGAATAAGAAAAGCAGCTTCTTTAAGAGGACTAGGTAATAAGGGGCTGACATGCTGTCTCACCCTCACTGACTCCCATCTGGGAGAACACATAATCCCTCTGTACTTCCCTTGGAAATACAAAGAAATTTACAAAGGTAAATGTATTTTAGGAGAGAAAATACTTCCCAGTGTTTTAAGTGTCCCTAATTATAGTCAAGGAGCTAAAAAACAAACACGAGAAGCAATACAGGGCAGCTGGTATTTGTCATGTGAGCAACAACCAATTTCCTCTCTGGTTTTGCTCCAGGGGTGCCTTCCCTGACCCTATTCCTGTAATAACACTCCTCCCGTCCCTAAATGTGGGGAATTATACACTTTACTCTAATTGGGATGTTTTGAAAGACACAGAAGGGCAGAGATCCCACCTACTTGCAAGATCCAAGGGTTCTTCCCAGAATGCAGATTTTTCCATGCATCCTACCACCAAAATGATTATTTCTGGCTTTCCCCCCCACTGTAGAGCATGAGGTCTTTGCCAGGTGAATATTGCATCTCACCTCAAGGTGAATTTATTTCATCAGTGCTGCCTGTATATCACTTGCAAAGCACTTAGGTACCCTTCAGGGTGAAATCTGCTGCATTCTGCTTTATTTCATATTGTGTCCTTGCCTAGATCCTTGAAAGTTTTTTATTACTTGGCATATGTTGGTTAAGGGGATTTTTTTCCCCTATAATCAGTTTAAATGCAATGTGTCCCTTGTCCAAGTTAATTACATGGTTGGGTTAATGACTCAGTGCTTTGGGCACTTGAGTGGGGAACTTAGCCAGTCACTAACACATTGGCTATTTTATTGCCTCTAAACTGAAATTTCCATCCAAAACCTTAACTCCAAAGTGGTTACTTTCATCAGTCAGGTGAAGGTAGAAGATGCCAGTCAAAGCTCTTTTCTTATGCAGAAATTACTGAGTGAAGTGTTTGGCAAACTAAGAGTCAAGGGATTTATATTGAATTAAATCAATGTGACAGGGGCTGAATTCCGTCTGTTTGGGGTGGCAACTGCTGGCTGGAAATGAAAAAAGCAACTACAAAGCCTCTGTGGAATATTTCACATAAAACTACGTCAGAACATATTTTGGGGTGAAAAAACCCCATGCAACTCAGAAACCATAACCCCTCCAGTCAACTTGAGCCAGAACAGTCAGAAGAAACTGAGCAACAGTTTCTTAAGCTGTGGTCTGTGGGAAACAGGCATTACATTCGTTTCTGGGAGATGGATGCCCATCCATCGCTGCTTCATCCTTCAGCACCTTGGAAAATCCCCTTCTCCTAAAAAAAATAGACGCCATTGACCACTGGAGGCGTTTTTTCCTTTGAGCACAAGGAGCAGAGGAAGGGAAGGGGAAGGCCGGTATGCAGATTTCACTGTGGTGCTAATTATCGAGCCGATTAGCAGTTATTTCGATTAGCTGGTGTTCAGGGCCACTTACTGTCAGAATTGTGACAGTTCTAGTGAAATGAAATATTTGTTTCAGGCAGCTCCACTCCCCTTCCCAGGTGAGGCAGTTCCGTGCAAGCCTGAAAGCATCTCTGTTTGTACTGAGCGTCCCAAAGGCAATGTTTGTTTTCTTTGTTTCGGTAGACAGAGGAATTGGTTCTCTCATGTTTTATTCATGAAAGCGTGCCTTGTGAACGCGGCCTCCAATACGTATTGGAGGCAAAAATATCACTAACAGTAATACCTGAAAGACTCTTTGCTTGTGCAACAAACGGGCACACAAATTAAATTAGCACTGTTAATGCATGCCCACTCCATAATCGTAGCCCGGTTTGGAATGCTGCTGGAGCAATTATCTCCTGGTTCAGAATTGCAAATCAGGGGTTCGTTTTAATCAGGAAAGTAGGACATCTCATCTCAAACAAAGACAGTAGCACAGGTCTGTAGCGTGTCTGACAAATTACTGTCGGGTTGGCAGAATGTATCAAATTACCCTCTCTTGACACCCAGCCTCCAAATGAAGCTCCAGCTAAGCAGTGCTTCCCTTTGTTCGGTCCCAGCAGTCGTATTTGGTGTCAGAACTGCTAATTAGAGCAGTTTCTTTATTTTCTTGTGTATGGTTTTGTCATCCCAGCTAGATGCAGCCCTTACATTCACCTGCAGAAATTATTAGAGACAATGCAAAGCAGTTATTCAGATGGTGATATCCTTATTTAGTTGTCTCAGGCCAGAAATGTTTAGGTTTCAGGGCAGGGAGGCAGCTGAACTCACCCAAGCAGATGCACCAAGGCATCACATCAGTTCATCTTTCCTGGAGCAAAGGTTTGTGGAGTCCCTCAGTGCCACAGTCAAGGTGCAAAAATTGGTGTGAGCTGTGGTTTAACATCACCACTACCAACCATCGCCCCTCCACCAGAGTCCAACGTCACCACTGCCCTGGGAGGGACAAAACAGGGATCAGAGGTGGCTCGAACTCAGATTCCCAGGAGGGAAATTCCGTCCACCGGCTCGCAGGGACAGGCTGGCTCTGCCCCCGTTCTGCCTCAGCAGTGAGTGAGGTTCTCTCCTCACACCTAACGTGCTGCCCATTCCCTCCTGCAGGTTCCTGCTCCACAGAAGAACAGATCCCCAGTCCGTCCAGTTCTTCAGGTTTCAGAAAAGGTGCCAGACTGGTTCAGGAAGCTCAGACAGACACGTACATTCCCATCTTGGCCCCAAAGGCACCGACTTGTGGCAGACTGAGCTCCTGAGTGTCACCTGTGCCTTTGAAAATCTTTCCCAAACCCCTTTTGTTCAATTCTCCACATCATTTTGTCATGACTGAAAACTTGACTCGAGATCTTATACTGACAAATCACTGTTTCACAACAAATATGATCTATTTTTTTGTCCACACACTGGAAAGGAAAACCAGTTTTTCATAAAGTAAGTTGAGTGCCAAGCCAGGGGTGACATCCTGCTTCCCACCCAAGCTTAAGTAATCTGATGTGACTGAAGATTTATTTATTTCATGCCACCATTCACATTGTTTGTGCACACGAAACAGCTCCCAGGGAAAACAGAGCCCTGTATTTTGCAGGAGCTGAGTGGCTTTTGAAGGTCACTAAGGCAAAAGTGTTTTTTTTATTTTCATTGCATTGTTAACATGTCCCTGGACACAAGTTTCAGCCAAACACTTTCACGGAGAATTAAACTCTGCTAGAAACCAGGAACTGACTATCCTGCCAGGCACATGCAGAACACAGGGAAATACAGCTCAGGAAATGGGAGAACTTTAGAGCAGGGATGTCTCCTCAGCTCTAAAAATAGCATCATTAACAAGGTCTATAACATGAAAAAGCATCAAGTGCAGCCACCATTTCTCCTGAGGTTTAGCACAGGCCCTTCTACCTTCTTAACGCTTCCCAAATATTTCACCTTTCGGTGTCAGAACTTGAAAATTTTATGTTCTCGGGGGAAATTAGTTTAAAATAGGTCTTTGACTAAGAGTTTCTGTTTTCAAAACTCAGCAATGACCGAGGAGGCTACAAGTTGCACAGGGAGCTGCTTCTCAGAGCAGGTCTAAGACATTTCATCTGAATTAGCAACTCAGAGAAATTCTCCTGACAGGCCCAAGCAGGTCCAAGAAGAAACCCCAAGGGAAATAACTTTTCCTCCCTTTCTCTCTCCAGGCAGCAGAGCAGCTGCAGATCTAGTCTTCCGTGAAGTCTTGTTCAGCTCCAGAGCCACTTCAGAATGAACCAATATTAAAGCTCCTGTTTTCTTGGTTACACAGGAGCAATGTGAGACCAAATGACAACAAAAATCCAATGAACCCTGAGGAAAATAAACAGAAAGATCAAGAACTGATCAAAGGACCTTGTTTCAAATATTCATGGATTGTTTATGCCAGAGATCACATACATGACCTACAGGAATTAAAACTCATGAAAGCTGTAAATTCCTTTAAGGAAGGGAATAAGGATTTTTATTATAGCTATGTGCCTATATGCAAATACATATGCATATATATACATATATATATGAATTTATTATGCCAGCTATTAGGATTTAGTTGAAAGTCTAGCTGTGTTTGATGTTCTTAAAATCCTTTGAGTCAATGGATTTTGGGAGAATCCAAACTTTTGAAGTTCTTCCTAACTTAAAACACAACTGCAGGTTTTACGATTTAATGTAAAATTCATGCAGAAGAACCTAAGGACTTTGAGATCCAGAACACACACAAAAAGCCTAAGTAAGTAGTTTTGTTTTAAAACAGGATTTTAAGCCAATTCGAGCGATTTCATGGCAGTGGCAAATAGTTCTACACATTTTGCTGTCAGCAAGTTTGTATGAGGCCCCAGATTCTGATTCCCAGACTTCAGAAACTCCCATATTTAATGGTACCAACATCCTCGTTTCTTTCATTCCATTTAATGTCAGAACTTCCAAAGTGAGGCACTCAGTGGACACACTGCTCTCCATCCCTCCAGCACAGAGGGTCCAAATTAAAGACTTTGAGTTTCCCTCACCTGAAACCTACAGTCATGCCAGAGCAGATGACTTCTGTGTCCTCTTCCAGTGAACACTCAGTGGTGAGGAACATGTTGTTGTTTATTTAACTCCATTACCTGTATAAGTTTGCATAAATAGGAGGTGGTTTGCAGTGACATGAGCACATGCAGGTGCAGTTCTCAGTGGCTTACGGTGATGAAATCTGGGCTGTTCAGACTCTCCCAACCCTCCACCCTTCTCCTGTGCTAGTGCTCGTGTGAATTAAACACAGGGTGAGCCTCTTCAGACAGCTGATCTGGCTGAAAACTGATTCTTCCTGGGTTTTTTTTAATGGATTAACTTCAGCATTAGTTTTCAGCTCAGTGACCTCCCTGAACTGGCTCATCAGGGTCCACCCAAGAGCTTTTGATGGCACCTTGCCCTGTGACTGATTTATCACAGGATGGTTTGGGTTGGAAGGAAAGTCAGAGCTCATCCAGTTCACTCCTGCCATGGGCAGGGACACTTTCCACTCTCCCAGCTTGCTCCAAGGCCCATCCTTGGCCTTGAACACTTGCAGGGATGGAGCAGCAACCTTTGCCAGGGCCTCCCCACCCTCACAGTCAAGAATTTCTTCCTAATATCTGATCTAAATCTACTCTCTGTCAGTTTGAAGCCATTCCCCCTTGTCCTGTCGCTCCAGACCCTTGTGAATAATCTCTCTCCACCTTCCTTGTAGCTCCTTTCAGGAGCCATAAATAAATGTATTTGTTTGCATTCCCCCTGCCCTACTTGAGTTACGATTCTGCTTAAAGCAACTGTGTGAAAACCACATGTTTTTCATCCCGGGAAAGGAGGTAAAAGGACACTTTATGAATGTCCATATCTTCCCATCATATACTCTGGATCATCCAAAGCACACCACAGTGAATCCTATTCCAGCTGCAGGAGCCAAATTGCAGCTGGTATCCCAGGGGCCAGGTAAATCCAAATCATCTTTCAGCAGCCAGTGGTAAGTGCCTGGTATCATCTGTGGGCTGAAATGCTGGACTTCCAAAGATCACGTGACATTGAACAGATGTTTTAGGATTCCCCATCTCTCCCAAAGCAAGTGTACTCTGTGGGGCTGCAGGGGGACACACCATCTCTGATCCTGGGAAAACAAAACCCGGGGAAGAGCCAGATGAAAGAGAGATTCTGGATGGGAAATTAGATGGTGAGAGGGAAATAAATGTGAAGACAGCTAGGGAAAATGCCAGCAGCAAGACTCCAGAAGTCAAAGTGTACAGAACACCCCAGGTTTTCTGAACCTCTCAATGACAGACATGGAACAGAAGGCTCGTGCTGTCTGGAGCTATTTAGTGTAGAGCCATAGGGCATAAACTCTGCTCTAAATATGCCTTTATCCTAGCAGGATGAATTCCTGCTACTAAGGTTATTCAATACTCATTTTAGAGGGGCTGCCTTGGGTCATGACACACGCTGGTAGTCATGGCTCTCAGATTAAACAAAAGGAATAACAGGAGCTGATGAGAGCAAGGCATGTTTTTAGACCAGACACAACACCACAGAATCCCATTCCACCTGTGGGAGAACTGTGCTGTGGTGCTGTTTTGTTTCTCCCAGCAGTGCTGCTGCTTCTTCAGTGTGCAGGCACAGAGAAACAGTTAACTCTCAACCACGTCCATGGGCCTTCTAGTACAGGTTGAGCAAAATACTTGTCAAATATTAGCAAAATGCATTTTGAGGGAGAAAATGGCCTAAGGAACAGGGTGTCCTGCACACAGGCCTTTGTGCCATCCACAAAACAAAGAGAAGTGTATTTAATGTGATTCTGTGACTGACTTCTTGGATCATTCCAGCTGCTATCCCACACATTGTTCTCTTCTTACAGAGTTCAGGGTTTACCTCCCTAAATTCATTCATTTCCAACATAATTATGCCTGTTCCTCTAACAACTCTCTCTCTGGTAGAGAACTAGGCTGGCCAGTATCAATGTTCCCTGCTGTAATGAAATCTAATTTTCACTTTGGCATTCTGTGGTGAAATATAAGCAAAACTTCCACTTTCAAAGCACAGAGAGGGACCAACCATTGTGAAATTATCATTAAAATGTTAAAAAGTTCTTCTGCTCTAAGAAAACTACAACCTGCTAATTTACATATTAATAGCATGAATTATGCTCAGGACGATAAAAAAAATGCAATCTTTGGCCAGATGCAGAGAATTAATTACAGCAAGAGAAAGTATCCTATGAAATACACAGAGCAAGCTCTGAATCCTCTGAAAGAATATTGTTGTCAGTCGAGTTTGAGTGTGTGGCATAACTGGTTTCAACTGATGTCTGTGGCAAATTAAGAATGAAGGAGCAGGAATATTAACAGAAATACTTAGTTACTGAAAAGAGCTCCCAGTCCTGAAGACTGGAGACTAGCCAGTGCTTCTTTATCCAGAATATTTCACTCCAGGTGGCACTTCTGCATGGTCAGTTATACCTGAGGAATAGGTAACTGAGGGAATAGTCGTGAAACATCTATTTATCTCTCCATTTCTGTTCTTAAAGAGTTGCTTCATCACTGCATTATTTAGCAAGAAACCCATGTGACTGTGAACACACACACACCCTTTTCAGTTTATTAGAATTCTTTGAGCTAACACAGACATAAGAGACAACCCTTTACAGTTTATGTCTGCCTTTCAAAAGCACTCTGAGGAAGCTTCTAGTGTAGGTATTTATGTCGTAGGTATTTATGTCCTTCCCTCACATATACTCACAGGGAGCTCCACCAGGAGCTGACAGCTGGTCAAGATGTAAAATATGAAGTGTTGATGAAGACATTTCTCAGTGACAGGCCCCTGAGGAGCACGAAGTCTCTGTGCAGCACCCACAGATGTTATTGGAGACGTTATTGGCTTCACTGAGTTTTGAATGAGGTCCTACAACCACCCCTGATTTTTATAAATACTGATATGTGTTTAAACCCCAGGAATGCACCTATGTATTTTAAATTATTCCTTCAAGTCACTTTGCTGCCATTCAATTCCCTCTGGCTCATCAGCTTCCCAGCCACCCCCAGAACCTTTGTTAGATCCCATTGCCTGATTTCCTTGTTGGGAATAGTTGTCTCTTCTCATCCCTTTGTTTTTATACTGTTTACCCTTCCTAGTTCCCCATTATGAGCATGGCCAAGTGGTCTGACCTCAGAGCTGAGAACCAGGCATTATTCCTCAGCCTGGCACCCCAATTTCAGGCTTCCCTGGGCTGAGGGAGCTGGTAGGGTGCTCATGAGGGATCTGGCCCTGGTAGTGCTGACACTGTCACACTTCCAAGCTGCTGATACCCTAAAAAATCCCCTGGGTGTCAGTTCAGTCAGGGAAGTCAGCAAAGGCAAGCATGTGCTCGTGTGCATTGCACAACCAGGGTCTTAAAACCTCCTCCAGCTCCAAAACCCGGATCACATCTTCCTGGTCTCAGGGAAAACCCAGACATTACACTCCTGGGGAATGATTTAAAGACACAAGGCAGTGACTAAGCATTGATTTAGGGTTGGGAGAGGTGTCTCCCAGCACAGGCTCTTCCCACCCAGGTGTTCGTGGGATTTCTGAAGTCTGGCTGCTGTTTGCTACAAAACCCTCCGTACCTGCTGACATTTCAAGTACTGTAATTCCTATTACAGTGCTCCAAATGCCACCAGTGGTGTTTTA
This sequence comes from Corapipo altera, assembly GCF_003945725.1. NCBI lineage: Eukaryota > Metazoa > Chordata > Aves > Passeriformes > Pipridae > Corapipo > Corapipo altera. The sequence continues at coordinate 3,157,320 of NW_020884934.1, read as the reverse complement.
CTGTGCCCTCAAACCTCCCAGCTTCCCTCTGCTCGGTCATTATCCCTCTAGAACAGGTTTTTGCCTTCTTCTCTCCTTACCATAATTATTGCCCCTATTCCTATCCCATATCCTGCCTTCAAACCCTGGGTTTATTTGTGATATGGATTTCACTAAAATCTAAGGCATCCTCCAATACTTTTGTTAAAAGGTGATTTGCAGGAATAAATTGTTCTGTGCAACTAATCTGCTCACAAAATAAAAATGCAGAGTAATTTCAGAATACTTGTTTTTCCTGAATAAATAGTTACACTGGGAATTAGGAGGACCTGAGATTTATGATTTGACAACAGACAGACAAGATGTATTAAACATTAATGCTAATAGTAAATATAAAAAATAAACATTCAAATGTATAAATGAAACATGGGAGTAGAGCTTTAACTAGAAAAAGGGCAGGAAATCATTTTTTTTTAACAAGAACTCCAGTATATTGAAAGGTGAATTTTGTTTTCAGTCATTATTAAGAACAATTGTTTGATTCATTGATTGATTTAGATCTCAATACACTTCCTGTGGCTGGCAATTGCATTATAGCTGCTGCTAAATGTGCTTCTGGAAAAAATAAATTTGAATGAAAAATAAAATTTTAATTCATTCAACTAAACACATGAGCCCTAGTTTTGTAATTAGCTTGAAAATTAAAACAACTACATCCCACTAAAATTTAATGGTTATCTGTTTTAAGGGGTAAGATCTTTTCATAGTTTGACTATTATGGAAAATGTTATGAATATTTAAAAGAGATTGGCTTTTCTGCCCTTCCCCTGGGCCAGCTTACTTTCTCCCTTAATTAAAGATCAATTAATCACTTTGCACAGAATTGGGAGGAAAACTAAACATTCTACAGCAGCACAAATTCAGTATTTTGGCAATTCCATCACTTTATTAAACAGCCTTTAGCCCAACTGCAATCTTAGTTATTTCCTTTGATGGTGCTATTAGGTCATCAAGTCTTACATAAATCATTGGCTTTATGACTTTCATCAAGGCATGATTTTTTTCTCCACCTGAAGGGATCATTCCCAGCAAAACAAACCCTTGGTCATTTCTATTTCTGTATTTTCTTCTCTTAATATGGAATATTAGTCCTCATTTTTGAAGTGTTATTGCAAAGGAAGCTTCATAGTCAAAACCATGACATTATTCCCACCTGTGGATATCACTGTTTTATTCTCCTGATGCCTACTGATGACGTTTTATGCAAACAACTGCATGTAAGTTTAATAATAAATACACTGATGTGTGATATAAACGTGACAGGAAGATTTTAAAAAAACCTAGATGTGAGGGTTTTACACCTCATTGTTGGGAAGATTTCTACAGTGCTCTGGCATTAGAAAACAGAATCTGTTCTTGTGAAATCACTCAGAAAAGGAAAAGATTACACCAATAACCATAACTAATCTAGATCCTGTGAAAAAGGTTATTTTTTCACAGAATCACAGAATATTCTCAATTGGAAGAGACCCATTAGGATCATCAAAGTCCCACTCCTTTTGTTGCTGATTTGGAGGTTGAAGTTAACTAAGACTATTCTCATAGAAGTTCTGGGAACTCATTTTCTACCCCACAAATAATGTAGGAAAACATGGCAGCACCAGAGCTCATTAAATATATATTTTCAGTTCTCTTTCTCTTGAAAATTAGTGTTCTGCAGCTTGAAAAAGCTGCTCTGGAGCGAGAGGTAAGTGGCCCCAGTGGCCTGGGCAGCTCATAATGCCCAGCAGAGCAAGTGGTCCTAAAGGAAAGACAAAGCCAGCCTGGATAAAACCTGGATTTATCAACTCCCCTGCTGACAGGACAACATAATTAAAAAAATTTCGGAATGTATTTTAAAGGGAGGGGTGGATTTTCAGGCACTAATTAGGGAAGTAAACACACAGTGAGTAAACTGCACTGGATTAAGTGCTTCTAATCTTTGCAAAATCCCCATGTTTATCAACACTCAGTCTACCAACGATATAACAAAGACTGTGTGATCTGGAAGCAGTTTAAAATGATGGGAAGTTATTTCAAGTGTACATAGACATCATGTTTCTGACACTTTGTGTGTGTGTGTGTGTATATGAGTTGTTCCAGAAATGTCAGAGGAGAAAGAACACCCAACACTGAATCTCAGCAGGCAGTTGCAGGGGATCATCCATCCCTACAGGAAACTCTGAGCAACTCAACAAACCTCTCCAGGACTCCTGACAGCTGAGCCTGAACAACTATAACTGATGCTGACATGTCTGAAACTTAAAAGATCTATTGGTCATAACAACAACCTTTCCATTGTCTTCAATAAACTTGGAACTTCATCCTCACTCCTAACTCACAGCTTGAGCATTTATCTCCCAAGTCTCGCCCCCCTGAAGCTTTATTTCACCCTCCAAGGTTTTAAGGGTGTTTTGGCTCCCCGTGTGAAATGGTACTGGTTTGAAATGACAAATTTCAAACCCTGAATTCATGACCAGGGAATGCTCAGTCTCTCTCTTTAAGACAATTTATCATGGGCACCACTCAAAGAAAGATTAGGATGTAAGTAGCTCTTGGCAGTGGAGTGTTTCCAAACTGTGGGGTGCCAAACACTACAGTTGGTGTTGGTGTGGGGTGTCCCACAAACCAGGTGGTGGGTGTGGTGAGCCCAGGGAGAGGAACCACTGCTGCTGTGCTCAGGGCTTTCTGTTGCCTGTGTTAACCGGCACTTCATCCCCTCACACACATCCCTTGGCACAGGGGGCCACTCACTCCACAAACTCCATTTCTTGATAATCACTTTGATAATCACTGCACTTCCCTGCTGGAACAAAAGTCCACTTGGGAAGTGGAGGTAAGTGCTGTTGGAGAGAAGGCCCATCCCAGAGCAGCAGCACAGACATCTGGAAACCTGCTCAGACAGGGTGTGACAGGCTATGGGGTGGCCGTGGTGTGAGCTGGTCATCTCAGCTATCAGAGCTCTCCCCCCAGCACTGGGCAGAGCAGCTCCCCCCAGGCCCACTCACTCCTTCCATCCTGGCCAGCTGTGGCACCTGAGTTAGACTGTTTTGGACAGGAAATGTCTGGGCAGCTCACCAAGAGCTCTGGAACCTCTTGGAATCACAGAATCATTTACGTTGGAAAAGACCTCCAAGATTGAGTCCAGCACTTGACCCATCACCAACTTGTCAACCAGACCAGAGCACCGAGTGTCACAGTCGGCGTTTTGGATGTTCCAGGGAGAGACCAGGGCTCAGATTAACCTGTGAAACTTGGCCTTGCAAGAAAGTACTCAGTTAACAATATACTTTTCTTCAGCACGTGGAGTTTATGCTGCCAGTTTTTGCTGAACTCTGACTGAACGTGATGGTATGGGAGGAAATGTTTGTTGGGGGTCTAGAGATAATTTTCTATCCCCCAGCACCATCTGGCATGACAGTGGAAACTCTGAATGAATAAACATTATCATTCTGTCAGTCACTCATCCATCAGACAGAAGCTGAAACACTAATGGACTCATCATCTTTGTCATTTGGCAAATCAGGGACCACTTCAGGGTAACTGAGACAAAAGCCACAGATTAAGGTCCACAGCAGAAGTGGGCAACAGAATTAACATATTATTCAGTTTGAAGGTGCTGATGCAGGGAACAGAACTGGATGGGTTTGTGCTTTCTGTTTTTGGAGTGTGTTTTTTGCCCAAAGGTGTTGGGTTTGTCAGTTAAATTGCTGTGAGCTCTTTTTTGTTGTTGTTTAAATTAAAAACAAGGTTTAAACTGAAAAAAAGGGAATGCTGAAGGGAACCGAATGATACATTCACCTCTAGTGATTGATACAGAGATAGTGCTTTAACTGGCTGGCAACAGAAAGCAAAAGCACAGTAAAATTTACTTTTCTATAATGCCTCAAAATCTCACACTGTTCAGGTGATGACATATTCAAGTGAGAAACCAAATGAGCAGATAAAAAAAGAAACCTAATGGTATAATTAGCTCACTTTGTCATTTTAAATGGCTGGAAGTATAGGGATGAGAATCTCAGGTAACCGTTTGTGTTCTGCTTTTGTTCTGATGCAGACAAGTTCAATACAGTGCTTTCTCTCTTTCCTTTAACTGTTTTTAAAAAGATGCAGTGAGTTATATTTATTGTCTCTGAGAACACACCGGCTTCAATCCATTCTGATCCCTGGAACTGCACAAACCCTCAGATGCCGGCTCTGCTGGTGTTCACGGCTTGTTAATTCTGCTCCACAACCCTTTTCCTTGCCAGTTCTGCTCCCTGGTGTTGCTACAACTGAAATATTTGTGCCTTTGAATGCATTTTGTTTGTTCTCATTGACAGCTGGAACATTTTCTGTGAGTGGCAGAAATACAAGAAGCACTGACACAGAAATTTCCAGCTGAAAATCTCCTTCCCTTCTGAGGGCATTTCTTGTTTTCTTTTGCTCTTTGCTTCTTAAAGTAGTCAGAAAATGTCAAGTTAGTCTCAGACTCTGAGATTCAAATCAGGAAAGCAAAGTGTGTAAGTCAGAGAGTATTTTGGATACAAAGGGAAGGGATTGTTTATTCCATGGGTCAGCTCTGTCCCAGTTTTCCAAGATGACATGGGACTCCCCTGAAAAGACCTCTTGTGCCTTTTTCAGAAGGATGGTTGCAGTCAATCAGGACACAATCAAGATCCCATGTCTGGCTTTGTGAGTCCTCACACTGATTTGCAGGAGAGTTGTAACATTTTTGAACATAAACTCATTTAGTCTTAGTGCCCCTCACACAGAATTTGCCTTTGCACATCAGGACCGAGGGCTGCCTGCACTTATTTGTCTCAAACCCTGTCTGATTCTTCTTCCTGTTATAATGAAGTGTTTTGCTAAGCCATCATTTTTGCCATAAATATATTCCCTTGGCTGCATCTTAATGGTGGATTATTTGCTCCAGAATCTTTTCATCTCAGAGATGAATATACATTTTGGGACCAGGTTTTGAAATACCAGTTTGCTTCAGGAAACTTCTTATAAACAAGTCTTGGAAACCAGCACTAAATCAGTTTTGTGTATTTTATTTCCCAAGGAATCAGTCCCACTTTGTTTATTGTCTAGCAAAATCCCCAGTAGATTGTAGAAACCAAGACTAAATCTGAAAAGAGCATTATAAAAATACCGAAGCTGTCTTTCCCTGGCAATGGGGAAATACATTCCTTCACTTTAATATAAAAAAGAAATGCCACAATGGTAAAAAAAAAATGAAACTAAAACCAACTGAGGAGTTCATACATTTATTTCAAATACATAGCAAAATCTCAGCTGGTCACGTTTGTTTCCAAAGTCATTTCTGTCCTGCAGTCACCAAATATTAAGGTATATAATAGCATCAGGATATTCAACTGGAGATTTAACCACAATATTTAATCAGCTGTTTAAAACAAATGCAGCAAGCCTGAAGTCTCTGACAGCTGTGCCTGGAGGACTGTGGGCACAGCAGCACCAGAGCCTCCCCTCCTCAGTGACAGCAGAGCTCCGGCACACGAAAAACCTGACACAACATTTTAGCAACCCCTGGCCCATCCACAGCAAGTGACACCCACATGTCAGGACTTTTTTTCCCCAGAGAGAAAAGTCCAGTCAGGAGCGATTATTCACACCCTGCTTCCTCCCAGCCCTCCATCACACACTGTGTGACCTCTCCCTAAATGTCTTTGCTGCACCACACCTGCTCCTGAGCATCCCCCCCTCACCTACCTCACTCCATCAGGAAATGTTCAGCCACCTAAATAAGCTCCAAAAATCACCTTAGACCCTCGTGGTTACCTGAGACCAAGTCTGGCTGGGTGTGACCCAGAAGGAGCTGGAATATTTCTGGAGCAGCAGGTGGAGGGTAGAAGGTGCAGCCTTGGGCACTAGAGATGTGTGCAGGCTCCTCCATCACTCCTCTCAAGCCAAACTTTCCCTGTTACCCCCAGAAAACTCATCAAAAGCAGCAACTTAGTTTTAAAGTTCAACTGCAGGTTTTTGTTAAGTCTTAAAACTTCCTTTTCCTGCTCACACTTCCAAACTTCCAGTGAGTCAGTTCAGAACATCAAAGGCTCTGAAGAGGGGAAAGGAAGATGAAAAAAATTGTCTCCCTCAGCAGACACAAAGGCACCCCTTCAGATTCCTCAGCCAAGTGCACTCCCTGCATACAGAAGTGAAATATGTAGGAATCCTCTTTGTGGGGTTTTGCCCACCAGAATCCACAATAGTTTCAGAATTTCAGCTCTGTTCGAAGGGATGAGGTAACCACCATGTTGCATCTCTTGCAGAGCAGTTTGTCATGAGATCTTTCTGCATCAAGTTCAGAAATGTTAATGTCACAGACTCTTGAACACATTCCTGTGAGTCTAAAATGCTCAATCACATCACCTGAAATTGCTGTTTGTGTCCCTAAAACCCCAGCCTGGTTCCATGCTTGGAATCCACGTTGGATTCCCAGCCCACTTACAAGCACAAGGTTGTCTGAGCTTAGAGATTTTGAGCTCCTCTTTTGATCAACTGGTAAAAGGGAGAAATGGGGCAATATGAAATCATTGCATGTTAATGCTAGACATAAAAAGCTTAGGTTTTCTTTGAAACTAACGTTAAACGCTCAAATAAAACAGTTTTATCTTTCTACTCTTTGAAAATAAAGTTATGGTGTAAATGGAGTTCAAATTTGATTTCTAGATGAGCCCACTGATAGTGTAAGCATTCAGGATCTTCTAATTAATGTTATAGAAAAATGTACTTAATTACTTCTTAAGCACTTACATCTGCATAAAGTTGCATTACACTGAATACATCATCATTTAAATCCATTACCTACATATAAATATGTATCAAATCTGCATTGCAAATGTCTTCATCCTCTGCTTTGTTAATCACAAATGTCATGTCTAAATTAATCCAAAATGTGCAATTCTGGCTTACTCACCAAATAGTTCTGCATTAAACAAAATACATATTATAGGACAAAAATACAGTAAAATAAGAGGTGGAGGTTTTCAGGGTAGTATAAATTATTACCAAAGTCAACAGAATGACTCCCCTGAAAGCAGCTGTCAATGGCACCTGCTGTGACAGACTTCAGCAGCTCCAAGACAACACAAAAAATGCATGGTTTAGCACTAAGAAAACCTATTTACAACTGTTTTCTTAAATTTTCATCTAGAATTAGTAAGTGCTGATTTGACTGCTCAAGTTATGAGCTGGATACATTAAACCTGTTTTCTGGTACCTAGATAATTCCCACCATAAGATCTGAGCTGCTTGTCTTAAATGCAAATGCATCTTAGTTAATATATGTAATGAATGTCTGTGTACAATGGCACTGTTTCATTTTGGTTCATCTGGAGTCAAGTTAATAAAAGGTTTGTTTAATTAAATGCAGCTCTCCATGTTCTCTTTCAAACTGAGCAGCCAAAGGAATATGGAAAGGCAGTGCTCTGCTCAACTCAAAAAGTCATTACACCCTTTCTTCAGATGCCAGTCACAGACGCAGAAAAGGATCAAGCTGAGCACCACAAAATTATCCATTAAATGGTGCCATCCATTACTGCTGGGAAAAGAACCAGAAAAAAAACATCTTGAACCAGACCTTCTTTGGTCACTTCTCAGGGTCATGATATGGAAACTGTCAAAATCAGAGTCCAGCTACTCAGCTGGGAATAAAAAGATGCACAACTGCAGATGCTGTTGGATCCTGCACGGTGGACAGACAGGCATCAGGAAATGCTCAGTCTGCATTTCCGAATCAACTGGAGAGCTCAAAACAGTCAGAGCAACGTCAGGGCTTGGCTTTGGTGGGTGTGAGGGAAGTCGTAGGCAGGAACTCTCGATGCTCCAACAGGCAGGTGGGGATGGCACATTTACCCTGCCTGGCTTGTTTAATTATACTTTACATTAGCACAGTGCTCTGAAGTGCATAAAGATAGATGGTCTGTCCTGAATTTTATAGAGGAGTAGGTACTGCCTACAGAAGAGGAGAAGCCAGGAAAGAGAGGTAACAAGCAACAAAAAGTCAATACATTGATGGCGAGTTTTGGTGAAGGAATTAAAAATTTTACTATTCCATGAGCTGTATTCTGTGCCCTGCACAAGAGAGGAGGAGGATACAGCAACTCCACAAGCACCAGTGAAATCCAATCAGTCACAGAGGCTTCTGATGGGATAGCACAAACATCTGTGTGGCAGTATTGGAAGCTGGATTGCTGGAGGCTCTTCTGTTCATTCACCAGCTGCCTCAGCCGTGCTGCCAACTCCACATTCTCCACACTCCTCACCTCTGTATCCTAGAGCAGTCCTTGGGAAGACTTTACCTGGAGGGAAATACACTGCTCCCTTTGCACATCAGGGGTTTTTAGGGGAGGGCAATGGTGCTGTTGCACAGCAGCTGCCTCCTCTCCAGCTCAGCCACATGTTGCTCATCTTCTCTGAGAGCCTCCTGATTGCTGCTGTTCCCATGCCATCCTTCATTCCCCAAAAAAAGGGTGAGATTTTTCTCTGGCTGTGCTCTAACAAACACACATGGAAGAACATTTCCTGTAGGTGTGTTAGAGAGCAGAAATCTATGTCAACAGCAAAGGGACAAAAGTGCCCCTCCATTACATACCTGCAGTTTAATTATCAAGTCAATCAGCACATGTCAACCTGCCAAGCAGGAAGGCCACAGGTTGCCCCATCCCTGGAAGTTCAAGGTCAGGTTGGACAGGGCTTGGAGCCACCTGGTCCAGTGGAAGGTGTCCCTGCCCTTGAAACTGGAGGATCTTTAGGATTCCTTCTGACCCACACCATTCTGTGACTCCATGATCACACGTAGGCATGGACACCCAGGGACGGCCCTCTGGCAGCGCCCGGTTTGCGCAGGCTGTGACGGGAAAGCGACGGATACCTGGATTTTGTGGATGTGTCAGCCCAGCACCAGAAGTGACAGTACATTGCTCCTGCAGCAATGAGGAGGGCAGTGCTCACCCAGCCCACGTAGAGAGCAGCTCCCAGTTCCCGTTTCAGTGGCACAGGGATTTCTGGATCGTAGAAATCGCGGATGATGCTCCCTCCAGTCCAGGACACGGGGATCAGAACAAGGGCACCCGTCAGGAGAAAGGCAACTCCAGCTGCCAGGATGAAGATACTGATGCCCTGGGGATCCTCCTTGGTCCTCTGAGTGTACTTCACACCAACAATGGCCATCAGAAAGGAGAGGACTGACAGGACCACAGCGATGCACATGAGGGCCCTGAACGCCTCCAAGGGTGGGGGGAGAGCCAGGAAAGAGTCGTAGAACTTGCACTGCAGCCTGAGGCCCAGCTGGCTGATGCAGTCCATCCACAGCCCCTCCCAGATGGTCTCGAACACCACAATGTTGCCATCAAGGTAGGCAGAAACCCTCCACTGGGGCATGACCGTGGCTGCCAAGGTCCCCACCATGCCGATGCCCCCGAAGATGAGGCCAGTGATCTGCAGCACACAGCAAGCCATGCTGTTCCTGGGACACACAGCTCCAGCACAGCAGCCCCAAAGGTCTTCCAAAAATCACTTGTTCACAAGAAGCCACACAAAGCACGAGAGGGAATGTTGAGTGCAGCAGGTTGGGTTTTCTCAGCAGCAGCTTGCTCCCATCCCAGGTTCAGACAGGTGGAAATCCATTTCTGGCTGGCTGGAAGGACGTGCTATTTATTTGCCTTGAAATCCCCTCTGACTCCAGTGCCTACCCATCAAGCCTAACAAGTTTCCAGCCAATGGAAGCCCAGGAGGGGTGTGTCATAGCTGATTTCACTGTTTCTCGTAGTGTGTCTGCAGCACTGCTATAATTAAGCAAGTGTCAGGGATTCAATTAAAGGTACCTAATTGCAGGGCTAATCATTTCTTAACTTGGAGATTGCAGCTATGTTGAAATTCAGAAAGTCTGAGCTTTTCATCTGCTATAATATTGTATTAAAACAGGTCATTACAGTTGTTCTTACAACAAAAGCTAATCTTGAGACTTGGAGTGGGACTTACTTTTTAAGTGCTACAGCCCTGGGAAAACACCTGATTGTTATTTTTGTTTTAAATCCAGCGAGGAGGTACTTGTTGTAGCTCTTCAATGTAGTTTCTCCCTTTTGATCAAATACAAAAGTATAATTATGATATAAGACAGGTACAGGAAAGTCAAGTATTCCAATCAACATCAAAGCTTTACTCTACCAGCTCCAAAACTCCCAAGGATGACAAAGAAAAGAGCTGGCAGAGTTCCACAGCTCCTTCTTTTTGAATTCAGGAGTAAGGTCACTGTTAGGAAATAATCCTCTACGAGACTCTCTCCTAATTAGAAGGACAGTATTGCTATTGTGTTCCACTCTAACAGTCTCAGCCAGGTAACACTGGGGGATTTGGGGGCAATTCTTTAACATGAAAAGGGTGTCCAAGGTGTACAGTGCACCTTGGAAGAAGCCATAGGTCCCTCCCACAAGCCTGCACAGATACCTACAAGCCTGGACAAAAATGCACGCCAAGGACTGATTTGCCGGGGGCAAATTTAGGAATAACTGCTGCATTAGGGCTTTTTTTTTCACTTTCTTCTCCCTGCCTTGATGACAACTCACGGGTGGTGTTGAAAGTGATGTGCTTCTGGTTCCTCCAGCTCTTCGAACCAGTCAAAAAAAGTAAATTTAAAAAAAATTGGCCTATAAAGACAATGAAGGCCCCTAGAAGTGCTGTTGAAGAAAGTACTGGTTTTTTTTGCTTCTGGCCTCTGTGTGTTTGGAAAAATCAGAATTGCCTTTGATGGTATTCATTTAGTTACAACCTTAGGTGCGTACACAACACATTCAAAGCAAAAGCATGAAAAGGGAATTGTCCATCTAAACCACCCACAGCCCTGGAAGGAGTGCCAGATAATGCAAGTTATACAGTATAATGTTACATGTCCTTGTGGAAAATGTTCCCAAGGGATCTGGGCCATTAATTTTTCCTTTAAGTCTTCAAGCAGGACTCTGGAAAGAAAAAAAATGTCTTCAGCTGAGATGTAAAACACGAACTTTTGAAACTAAATATAGGATCAGGTTTGTACTTACAGGGAGATGAATATTACATCACTCTTCTGCAGACATAAAAAACCGATCCCTTGATGCTGAAAGCATTTTGCTCCATGTCACAAAGAAGGAGGTGGTAGAGATGAAAACAGAAGTCATAGATATCTATTGGTCTGAAAGGAAGTCCTTTCTCTGGCAGGAGAAGAAGGCTGCACACAAGACCTGTGCTATTTAACTTCAGTACAGTCTCCATCCATCTTGCTGGACTTTTTTTAACCCCTGTATTCTCCAAACTGTTTTTTGATTTATTATTTGAACTCCAAAAAAGAAATCAGGTTATGATGGAAAAGCCCTCTCAAAACCAGCATTTAAATGTCTTTTTTCTTTTTTTTCAAAAGAAAAAACTCTTTGTCGCAATGTTTTCAGTCAACCAGTTCTTGAAGGTGTACACAGCTGGAGAACAGACCATGCCTAATGCCCTGAATCATTCTTCTGGCTGCCTTATCTATCAGGATTGCTCAGGAATCATTTTTCCTTGGATGACTCGAAGGGGGAGCCCTTGAGGTCATGTGGAAAATCACCAGGGCAGGGTTTGTGTAGAAGATGAAAACCGTTTGCAAAAATACTATTAAAATGCATCACGTGCATTAAAATGCATTTAGCAGAGAGTGCTCAATGGCTGAGTGGGTTTTGATCTTTAATCAGAAATAGTTCCTGTGGGGAGTGACAGCCAGTGCAGGTGCAGGTGTAGGAAAGGAACACCCAGGCTACACTGCTGTGTGTCCAGTGGCAGGATGGGTCTTGTTATTGAAACCTGAAGGGAAGGAAGCAGGAGAGGAAAACCACTAAATGGCACCTTGGAGACCTGAAGATAAATTTCAGCAATTTAAATGAGCTACAGGAGACAGGTTGAAAAAAAAAATTAAGAAACTTTATCAATACCTTCAAAACTCATAAGAACAGGAAAATCAACCTCTTAAATGCTTAAATGACTCCCCGAATTTGCTAATCTTTGAAAAAAATTACCTTTTGCAGATAAATCCTGTGTTTGGATCAGCCTGGAGAGTGCTCTTACACCCCTGTTCACCTCAGAGAACTGCACCTCCATTTTAAAGCTCAGCTCACCTCTCAGGAAGAAATGCTGAGACAAGCGAGGTATTTCAAAACCACTCTGAACATCACACAGCTCCTAAAGTAGACATTAAATATTTGCCCTCATGATGGGCCTGGCAGATGCCATGGATTTAGTGTCAGATGTGAAGAAATAAAAGGAAAACCCTGTCTACACCTGACTAGACTTTTGGAGCCTCCTCATCCCTCTGCTGTGCCATTTGAATGCTTACCTGCCTCAAGAGGAGAATACCAGTTCTTATGCAAACATGTCCACCCCAAAATTTGCCTTCAAAGGGGAAAATAGGCAGCTGAGGAAGCTTGTAGCCCTTACACCTAATTTTTCCCTGGATCTCTGCTCAGATTTACATTTTCTCTTCCTTTCAAATCAGGATGTTCATTTGAATCATTCCCTGGGGGGCTACCTTCTGTTTAAAATGCTGATGTCCCTTAAAACGGTGGAAGTAGAGCGTCTCCAGTCCACATGATTAACAGAACCTGCCAATGATCCTCAGTGTTTAATTAGTTATAGGCATCAATAATGTAATTGCCTTCCAGAAAGCAGGTTTAATTCCTCTTTGAATAACCTCCTATGTACATTGAATTTCAGAGTCCTTATACATACACATGCACCTACGTAGAGAGAAATAGACTTTAATCTTGTACAAATGCACAAGTATAATATACATAGATCATTAAGTGCTCTCATCAAGAATAAATAGGCTGGTTATGCTATAGGCTAATGAGCTGGATTTAAGGTTCAGTAACATTTCTGGATCAGACAGATATGTAGATTTATCAAAAGCACTCTTTAGATTAGGAGTTACAGTTAAGTCTCTCAATCTCCCAGTTACCCAGGAAGGCTGCAGAGCCTGAAAATGGGGAGCTGGGACTCAGAGGTCACCCTGCATCCCACCCCTAGGGCAGAGGTGCTGGACCTGGACCATCCTCTGCAGGTCAAATCTGTTTGAAGTGTACAATGAACAGGGTTAGGATTGTCTGCAGATTATTTGGTTTGGAAACACGTGTGAGTGGCACCAGTTCCTTCCTGCTTGTGGCTTTCACTTGCCCATTCGTTACATGCTGGGTTAACCACCGGCTTTTCAGCTGTTTCCAAGGGCTGGTCCATGAAACCACACTCGAGGTAATGGTTCCACTACTTCCTGTGGTATTTTGATCAACTGATGCATCCCGAGCCTGCTGCTGAAGCAAAAGGTGACCTTGAATCTGTTTTACTTCAGGAGAAAATGGACCAAAGCCAACAGAGGTTTTTTGTTTGTACTGACTTTAATATTGCTGCCTGCACAAAACAATGTTAAAGAAGTTCTTTAATGTTAAAAGATGAAGGCACATCTCCTTCCCCCTCTCTTCAAGCGAGGAACATCTGCTCAGTGTAGCTGAGAGAGGGATTTCCCCTAGCCACACACCAGGCACTGCACTTGGGCACTGACCTCTAGCTGTGAGGCAGCCCAGGACTGACAGCTGAATTGTAAAGAACTCATATTTATTTCCTGCCATCTTCCTCAGCACACCTGAAATTCCCAGCCTGACAAAACTGCCAGACCCTTAATGATATCCCATGTCTGAGGAAGGCCCGTCTCCCGGACACCGAGCGAACTCGAGCTCAGCATAATAAAACCCTACAGCAATAAAATATTAAACACTCCTCTGAGCATTTAATCCACCTAAACCACTTCAGGCTTTTACAAGGTATTTGTCACCTCCACACCTGTGCACAGGGAGCAGCTGTCCTGACAGAAACAGAACCTGCCAGAAGACACAATGTCTTACTTTGCTGTGTAATGACAGGACCTCGAAGCTTATTTGGGGGGCATTTGATTGTGCTGCTGACATTAAGCCACTGGAAAAAACATCAGTGGCAAGTTCCCAAGGTGGCATTGATTGTTTTCCTAAGTGCCAGCAGCAGGATATACAGTTAGGCTATTACTGGATGAAGCACAGGGGAACTGCTTTATTTACATCATTTAATGTGGTGGAATAAAAGAGGAAGAGAAGGTACATTGTGGCAGCGATGGCTTAAAGATAGGTGAGAAGCAAGGCTTGTAGAAACAGGTAGTAGCTTTTATTAGGCTACCTGATGCTGCTAGAAACAAGCTCTGAGGCTCAGAATCCCAAGAGAGATTGTTTTTGCAGCTCAGCATCATAATACACCCTTGAACTAGAGCTTTCCAGTACCCAAGAAATGCAGGTAACTAAACCAGTAAATCTCAAATGATGAAGAAAAGGGTTTTTTCCCATCTTTCTTAGTCATGATTTGGATGCCTCCCTGTCCAGTCCTGTCCCCCTCATGTTTTGTCCTCTTCCAAACTCCACCTCCTGAACGTAACTGTTAATTAACACTGTTAATTAACTGTATTAACACTGTATTAATGAATGGAACTGAATTACCGCTGTTAATTTTCACCTCCAAAATCAACTCCAGCAACAAGAGTTCCAGCACTGCTGGAATTCAGTATTAACACTTTATTAATGGATGGAACTGAATTAACAATTACTCAATTACTCCTCTCTCCTGAGCATCAGGATTCACCTCTTCCCTTGCACACCCTGGCTGGCTGGGCACCCCCTAGGAAGGAACAGCCCACTGGACCTGCACAGTTCATCTCCCAACTTACCTCAGTTCCCCTTCAAACAGTGGGAGGGAGGGGATGCACAGGGGAAGGGAAGCCCTGCCCAGCCAACCAGCTGTTCCTGCTCTCACAGAGGAGAACCTCTTCCTGGAAGTCATAAATCACTTTGGATTTGTGCTGGCACAGAGAGCAGAGCAGGAGCATTTGGCAGGAAGCAATTAATTGTTGTCACTTGCTCTCAGAACACCCTCTCCAGCAGCAGGAATGGCAGCAGCTCCAAGGGTGCACCACTGCCACTGGAGTTTTGTACATGTGTCTCTGCACAGGGACAGCCCACAGCTGATCCACCAGTGTGGACACATGGCTTCTCCTCAGGGACAAGCCAGTGCTCTTCCCAACTGCAGCACACTGACTATTCCAAAATAGGAACTTTTTTCTCCATGGTTGAGCAGTAGCTGCTTTCATTCCAGATCTGAAATGTGTAGCTTGCTCAGAGGACAACACTTCAGAAGAAGGAGGAATATCTAATAACTGTTCATATCGATGATGTGTTGAGAGTTAAGGGGCTTGAAGTCAGGGAAGGGAAAAAAACAAATATAGAAAACAGTCTGCTATGTGCAGATTGACTTAAAACCAAGAATGAAACAGAGGAGGGAAAGGTCTCAGGAAATCTGATGCTTTTAGGTTGTAATGGAACGAGGCTCACATTGCGAGGCAGAAAATGGTGTGTGAAGGATCATTACGAAGAGAGGATCTGTGTCTCTGCAGAGGACCATTGCCAATGAGGTGAGAGTGCCTGGAGCACTGAGGGAGAACAGCTCCTCTGATCCTGATAACGTTATATGTATTAATTAGGCTGAACAGCTTAGGGATGTGAATGTGGACGAGGCTCAAAAATTCCTTAGGAAGAGCCTGGAAGTAAATGGAAAGTAAAATAAAATGCAGCACGGATGTAGCAAAAACTATGTTTGGGTTTTGTTTGGTAACATTTGCTAGAAAATAAAAGCTGATAAAATCTAATCCAGTTGGACCTTATTAAAGCATCTGACACAGCAGTGGGAAATCAAGAGAGACACTGAAGGGATGGACAAGAGTAAGAGCAGTGTAATGCAGAGGCAGAATCTGTGAGTTAAACAACAAAAGGCTACACTGGAAGGAAAACTCTCATGTTCCTAATTTCCAGACATTGAGTTCTGCTGTCGTTGGAACCAAGGATTTCTCTGGGGTCTCATCTTGGTACCCTCAGGAATGTAACAATAAAGGAGGAACTGCAGCAAGGAAATCTGCCTTGGGCACCCAGCTGGTCGACAGGCTGTCAGTGGCTGGGTCCCACAGCACAGGGAAGCTGGTGATCCTGAGGCCTGGAATAACGGAATTGCAATGCATTCAACTTAGTTAAGGAAGGTCTTTCATGGTTTTGAGACTCTCTCACCCCCTGCTGTGATAACCTGCAGCAAGTGCACTCGGAGTGCTCAGCAGTGCTGAGGCTTCCTCTGCGATTCTCTGTCCGGTTTTGGGCGACAAACCTGAAGGGAGAGGTGAAAGAGCCAAAAACAGCCAGAGGAGGGAAACAAGGATGGGGAGAAATGTAACGAGCTGCCTGGGAGGGAAGAACTGGAGGTGATTAAGCTTGAGCAAGAGAGGTTCCAGAAGTCAGATGGTAACAGCCCTGAAGTAAGGAAAGGGCTGCCTGCCTTAAAGGAAAGCAGCAGCCTGTTTTCTCTGCCTGCTGCTGAGGGGAAAGTCAATAATGGAGCAGTCTTAGCCTGCAGTGGGAAGATTTAGTTTAAGCTTTGTGAAAACCTTTTTTAATGAAAATTATAATTAAGTACTGGGATAGATTGCTAAGGGCACTGCAGAATAGCCACCTCTGGAAGCTTTTATTGCACAAAGGTCTCTCAGGAATAATTTTGGCGTATTTATTCATTAAGAAGAAAAATGAAGTTGGTAATAGGTATCACCTTTTCTCAAGTAGACTCCACTCACACTGTCTTCTCCTCCTGTTTGTCCTCTTTGGCCCTACGTGGACCAGCTCCCACCAGTGAAAGGAACTGATGGTGCTGATGGCACTCTTGACAGTGCCCAGGTAAACTAGTTGTTATCAGCCTTCTCATTTCTCAGGGAACACATATTTCATGGACCTGGCTGTGTCAGGACCTTCACAGGGCTGGATTTACCCTCTGCTGCCTTTCTTCCATCTCAGTAGGAAAGCAGAGCTGTGCACCAGTTCTTGTGCTCAGAAAACCCACTGTATCTGCTGTGTGGGGTCAGAATGTGACCCCTGGAGAAAGGCTTAAATCCCAGAAAAGCCTGTTGCTTATTTAAGCACAGAGATAGCAGAGTATCAGAGGCTAGAAAGGGGAACAGTACCTCCAAGCACAAGTCTCCACTGGCCCTGGTCTCCTGATGCTCTGAGGGCCCCGGCCCCTGAGAGATTCAGACCTCCACAGCAGTTGCAGCAGAGCAGGGAGAACTTCAGGAGAGGCTCATTATAACCAAAAGCCCATTTGCTCTGTCACAGAGCAGTGACTGGAATATTGAACCTTCACTCAGCTGAGCCAAATGAGAATTATTCTCCTCTGAGCTGCAAGTTGTGCACCCCTTTACACAGCACAGAAGGCACCAGGTGGACCTGGAAAGGCTCCACTTCCATTTGACACTGCAGGAATGTATCTCCTCGTGCCCAAAGTGCAGAGCAAAGGGGAACAAGCTAGACACCCTCAGTTTTGTTTATGGAGCAATACTGCTTATTTCCCAAATAATTTCTCTCGTTTGTAAGCAGGAAAAAACTTTTAAATTACAAGATACAATATTTGAAAGTTTACTGCTTCAGGCAGCTGCTTATTGCCCCTGGGTGGGACCCTCTTGTCAGGCTACTCATGGTTTATTTAATGAACAGATGTGGGGCAGGCCAGCTCTGTTTAAAATGGAAGCTTTCGTTTCAGTTCTCTTGAAGATATGGTGTATTTGGACATGAGGAGGAATTTCTGCATGGAATGGGTTGTTAAACATTGGAATGGGCTGCCCAGGGAGGTGGTGGAGTCCCCACCCTTGAAGGTGTCCAAGGAAGGACTGGCCATGGTACTCAGTGCTCTGGGCTGGGGAACAAGGTGGGGATGAGGCACTGGTTGGATTTGGTAATCCCAGAGGTCTTTTCCAACCTAAATGATTCTGGGATTCTTTGTGGGTGAGCTCTAGTTTAAAGGATTTGGCTGGATGTGCATGGGAGGTACTTAAGGGGGAATAAGTGCATGTTATAGTAAGGTGAACTGTTTGCAACATGTATAGGATTTCTGAGTGAGATTTTAAAAACCTTCAGGGTCCCACTCACAATCCAGTGGATGGACTTGTGTTCCTGTTAGCCCTGGGGATAGTTTGGAATGTCTTCTTGTAGTCTTCTTGTATCTTCTTTTGTGTGTACAACCAGATGAGCTTGTTCAGAGTTGCATCTCATAAAGTGAAGAATTTGCTTCTGAACTTTCAAGGGGTAATAGTGCAAGGAATTTACTGGAGAACCACAGATCACATCATAAACTCCCTATAAAATATTTAAAGCAGTCAGTCTAGAACAAGAATGTTGTTCTCCATTAAACACCTCAAATTGAATTATGTTCCCAGTTCAGTCAAAGGCAAAATTCCATTGATTACTGTAGATCTGGAGCGACACTTTATTAATTGGTTACAAAATTCTATTAAAATATTACTACTGTAAATTAATTTGGGTCGTGTATTCAATCAATTTTTATGGAATTACTTATTTTTCATCAGGCTTTGTTTCTTTACACTGTTGCTTATCATGGGGGCATGATCTTATTACAAAATATATTATTTAGCCTGTTTTAATGGGAACATAAATACTATCGTTGTTTATGTTTCTTCTGCCTTTAAACTATACTGGTGTGAGTGGATCTCACCAAAAATCTTGGCCTGATTGTACAAAAGACCCTTGTTTAAGAAACATATGTATTTCACAGTCCTGCAGCAAATAACCAACACAATGTTTGTGGTCTGTGTGATAGTGGAAAATGTTGTAAAGCCACAAGGAGATTGCAAGGCAATACTGCTGCTTCTAAAAAGAAGGTTGTAAATGAGTTTGACCTATATGGGTTACAAAAGAAATATTAACTTTCTCTGAAAGGATGGTAATTAGGACAAACATAGAGAGCTATGTTTATTCTCTGAAACAGGGGATATTTTTTCATATATTTCAGCTTACCTTCCTCTGCTGAATAAATTCTCCATGCAACCTTCCATTAAGCCTACAGTAAATCAATCCCTTAGTGAATGCTTTTCTTTTAAACCATTATTATCTTGTCTTTATTCACTGTTATCCCTGCTTTCCCAGGCAGGAAAAAAAAACCCCAGCCGCTTTCCTCTGCTCTTCTTTGCAATAGGCCAGGATTTCATATCACAGTGTAATTTTAAGCCCTTTATTACTGTTTAACACATAAAATGCGTCCCAAAGCCAAAGCAAAGCCACGCAACCCAAAAGCCATTCTGAGTTACTATTAGAACAACATTAAAAATTCACCTTCCCGTGCACTAAAACTGTCCTTGCTGCAGCATCCTTGCCCCAGCAGAGCCCACTGGGGGGTGGCTACAGCTCCAAACCACGGCCCCAAGAGCAGCAGTTGTGGGGCAGAAGGCAAAGGCAGGTTTCCATCCATCCAGGCAGACAACGATGCAGAAGCAGGGAAAGGCAGGAGGCACCTACACATACTGACTTTTGGAGTAGGATCCCTCGGCCTTGCTGGGCAGGCGGTGGCTGTGAGGGGGGTGGTGGGTCGGGGACGAGTATCTGTAGCTCCTGGGATTCTCAACACAGCGGGAAGAGCAGCAGAACGTGGATCCAGCAGCCACGAGGCAGAAGGAGGCCACCCAGCCCAGGTACAGGGCCTCTCCAAGCTCCCTCTTCTGCGCAACGTTGACCACGGGGTTGTAGAAGTCGCTGATGATGGAGTTGGCGACCCAACAGACTGGGACGAGCTCGACGATGCCCGAGAGGATGAAGAGGAGCCCAGCAGCCAGCAGGATGCAGCCTTTGGCTTGCCAGGGGCTCTGTGGGCACCGTGTGCACCTCATCCCAACCATGGCTAGCACGAGGGCGAGGAGGGACAGCCCTGAGCCGGCACACATCAGCCCCCGGGATGCCTGCAGGTCCGGGGAGAGCGCCAGCACCGAGTCGTAGACCTTGCACTGCATCCTGATGTTGACTTGCCTGATGCAGTGCATCCACAGCCCTTCCCAGATGGTCTCAAACACGATGATGTTGTGCTCGATGAAGGCAGACACCCTCCACTGGGGCATGGCCGTGACAGCGAACGTGCCCACCACGCCCAGGCCCCCGACGAGCAGCCCAGCCACCTGCAGAGCCCCGCCAACCATTCTGCCTGGGCTGGGGGGGCACGGATCAGCAGGAAAAAACAGAGCAGCTTCTTCAAAAAGCCGTTGTCCCAGAGGTTTCAGAGTCAGGCTGCACCACCTTAAATCAGCTTAAATCTGGCACGGACTCCTGAGACTTGGCTGCACCTCCATGGCCTTTATAATTCCCCCGGCACCAGCGCTCCAAGAGGCAAACTGAGCAATCAAGTGGAACAACTTTCCTGAGCAAGAGAAAGGACAGGGTGTGTGTAAACCAGCAGGAGCCACTTAGGATAAATGTACCTTCTGAGGCAAATGCTTTGCATTGAAGTTGCTTATTTAAATAAATAAACAAATAAATAAATAAATAAATATACCCCAAGCCCTGCCCTTAACCCTGGCTGTGTTCTGCAGGTTTGTCCATGCTGAGGGAATGGACCAGACTCTGCAAGAAGACTTGGGGGTGAGACTGGCGCAATTACTGGGGCTGTTCCACTGAAAAAGCAGGAATATTCTGCCTTGGCTCGGTGGCAGAGTTCCAGGAGGAAGGCAGAGCCTGCTCCCTGCCACTGGGCCTCTGCTCCCAAAAGCACTTTTGTCCCAAAGCTCAGGGGAGAGCACTGCAGTGACAGGATCCAGCAACAAAGCAAATCCAAAGGATAAAGAGAAAGTAACTCTAAACCTGAAAGAGTTCTGCAGAGGACAGTCAAAGCTGCAAAAGAGCATTTAAGGGGGAGAAAGGAGACTCAGTCCTGCTAATACCATATACAGCCCTATACATTTCTCTTGCTCCACGGTATTTATGGGAATAGACAGGCTTCCAGAGATATCCACATGCTCAAAAGATTGCACATTCAGGTCTACAGAGTGGGGATTTAACTATGGAACAAATTGTTTTCCTGTGCAAAAGTGAACCCAGGAATTAGTCTGTGTTGGAGTCCAGTGCAAGGGGAAGCACCAGCACTCCAAGATCTGTTAGAGCTATACCTGTACCAACAAATACTTTAGAAAAACATCATTTTAATTAAACAAAAATAATTAAACATAAAAATTATGGAGAGGAGGTCCATTCAGGACTTCTTGTGTAATGTGACCAGTGGACAATCCTGGAAAATGTCCTGTGAATGAATTTGTGAAAATCAGAACAACAGAAACCATAAAAATCTAGGGGGAAAAATCAAAGCAGACATGTAACAGTAGATTCTTTTTACAAATTCTGATAGCTACAAATATATGCATGAAATATTCAACCTGATCTCTGTGTGTGCCCTAAAATGGAAAAAAAAAAATCAGTCATTAATTAGGATTTTTTTGGTTGTAAAGTAGTACTCCATATGTTAAGACAAAAACCTAATTTACTACACTGTAAAAGATCAATTTGGGATATAACTACCTAGATACTGAAATACAAGCCTGCTGCTATTCATCTGAACTTTCTTGCCTCTAGTTTTCTTCTTGCCATTTATATCTCTCCAAAACCAGAAAATAAATGCAAAAGAAACAGAGTGGTGCAGTGCTAAATATACCACCTCGCTGGCATATCAGAGACAAAGATAAAAGCCCCATTTACATGCAATATTTTATGCTCCCCAAGTGTGTTTGTGTGTGTGTGTGTGTGTGTGTGTAAAACTATGGTTAGGAGGGAAGGCAAAGTCAGAAACATTTTACAAACCTTTCCATCCCCAGTTTGGCTTTCAAATCCACTGGTTTTCCAAACCTCTGCAGCAGGTTGCTGCTTGTAAAAACATGGTAAACCATATAATAATGTAATTACCATGGCATGGCTTTGCAGCCCCGTGGTTGCCACTCAAACAGAAAAGAAAAAGCTCCCAGCCTACAGCAGAACAAATAAACAAGTACTTTAATAATATATCAGTAAGTAAACACAAATGTGGTACAAGCAGCAGGACTGATTTTTCTTAGAGACTAGTGAAGTTCTAATTTACAGGACATGGAAAATAATTAGCTGAGCAAATATAATTTAACCACGTTATTGATTAATTTACAAACCCATTAAAGCTCCCATATAAAGTCATGGTAAGATTGTGTCTGCGTCAAGGATTCAGTATTTGCACATTCTTAGAAGGATTAAATTTAAGTGCCTTATCTTGCTTAAAACCATTTTCAGTAGGAAATGTGGGGAAATCTTATTTAGCATTATGGATTGCATCTGCTTGTTTACAATTAAAACACAATTTTTTTGTGAGGGGGCAAGTCAGGAATTTCATTATTCATTCTGTGTATTCAAACATGTCACTTCATCATGGGCAAATATCAGAAATGCCTGTGACATAGTTCACTGTCATCCACAGGATCCAATTACTTTGTTATAAAACAAATATGTACATACATAATTTAACCTTTCTTTTCTTTTCTTTTCTTTTCTTTTCTTTTCTTTTCTTTTCTTT